>NC_045753.1:19129361-19134154 GCF_008692095.1 Etheostoma spectabile
ACACACACACACACACACACACACACACACACACTTGGTGTGGATCTCTATCTGTATGGAAGTGTGGCCATGCTATAATGTTGACTTACAATAGTGTAATATGCTGAGGTGTGGGTAACAAGAAGAGGCCCATTAAATGTCTACAGGAGAAAATCTACAATCACTAAATCTATAAAATCTAACGCCAAACACACCAAAAAGGCTGCACATATTCCCAAATGTGCATGAATGCACCATCACGCACCTACAGTATATACACACACATATGCACCGTTCAGGGCTGTGCGTTCATGCACCTGCTATGAAACAATCCTTCACCACCACACTTGATGTGCAGCACTTAAAATCTCCTTGCCTGTCACTAAGAGAGGAGAGGAGGGAGATACAGACAGAGAAGCAGTTATGGCGAGTAATGTAGTGTAGTAAAAAAGGGTGTAAATATGTGGTAGGGAGACAAATCTGCTACGAGTTGAGGATAAACAGGGCGCTGAGAGAGATGTAAATACAGCAATGGCAAAAAGGCGAGCCAGAGAAAGACAGCCAGGTCTCTGAGAACTCTGAAGTACTGATACTATAATTTGTGTTACTGACAATGACAATCATCTTACACACCACTTCACAAAGGATACCTCTACAATGTAAAAGTACAAAAGCTTCAGAAGTGACAATGAGCAGTGAAAGAAAGATCCTGTGTTAAATGTGAGATGTAATGAGTTCAACTCTTAAAAATGAGAGCATATGATTTCTGACAGGCAGTCCTACGAAGTGTCACCCACCCTAACAAATTGAGAGCACTGATATTGTGCAGGATGCTATCAATATCATTGGTAATATCTGTGTTTTTAGACCAACACTGACAGCCTTTTCAAGATGGCTCAGCAGCAGTTATTCTTTTTCTAAGACCCCCCAAAAAAATCCTTTAAGATGTGAAACGCTTAAGTACTGGTATGCAACAAGCTCAGCTTCAATACATTTACCTTAATCATGTCTGGGAAAAGGCAAATTCAGACCTTGAATGCCACATTACCCACTCCAGAGCTTCACCTCCCTCCTTCAGTTCCTCACTTTAGAACGCTAAAGAAATAACAGTGTCTCATTTACACTTGTACCTATTAAAGGGCCCAACCTTTCTCCCCCTTCACACATCCTGTTCAAGGCGGAAATATGAAGGGGAATCCCTGTGCAAACGGGGTTTTTGTTTAACCAATACGTATTGCGCATGATGACTCTGTGTGGCTTGCTTCAATTAGGGTTGAAAATAACAAATATTTTCAAAAGTGATTATACCGTAAAAGGTCCAGAAATTATCAACATAAACACCCTCAATTTCCCAAAGCCCATGTTTTTATATTCAAATGACTTGTTTTGTCCAACCAACAGTTAAAAAAAATGCTAAATTCTGCAAAATTCACAAGCATAGACAACAAAACATTTGATAAGCTGCAACCAATGATTGTGTTTTGGAATTATAGCTTCAATCCCAAAGAGACTTAGACTACATTAAAACATGGGTGGCTATTTTTATAAACAGACATTTCAACCTCTCCGGTTTCAAAAATAACAACATCCACACCTGTCAGTTTTCAGAAAAGTGTTCAGTTATACGTACCCGTATATGCCGTTAATGCCGTCAAGAGCATGCCAAACCTGTAGGTGTCAGTGTAACGAGAAGCTCAAGCTCACTTTAGCCAATCAAAATTTTGAAAATAGTAACAACAGCAACAAATCAGTTCCTCTCTCTTCTCTCCCTCGGCTGCCAAAAACCTCAGTTTGTCTCAGTTTTCATGCAAACATGAAAACAAAGATTTCAAAAATCTCCACTCTGGCCGAATCTTTTAGAAAGACTCATTTTCAGAGGCAAATTCTCTGTTTGGGTCTAAACATAGGGCATAAACAAAGGGAAATGTCTCCGTTTTTCAAAATAACCACGTACGTGTAAACACGGCCTGAGGATATTTTCAGACACACAAAGTGAAGTCTTAGGTATGTAACCAGGAAAAACACTTGATCTGATCCATTGTTTTATGAAAATCATTTTGCAATCTAAAAACTGCATGTCCTATTGTATTGGGATCAAGAGTTGGCAGTGGAGGGGTAAAGTGAGTGTTCAGTCGATTTTGAAAATTGATGCTAATTAGTTTTCTGCTGACAGACTAATTGATTCATTAACTACTCATTTCAACTCTAAAAGTTATTTTTATTGAACACTGCCTCAAGTGGGTACGTGAACTATTTGAGATAAGTTATTTACAATTACCAACCTTAGGTTGAGTAAAACCAGATAACTCAAGGACAGCCTGACAAAACTGAACTCACTTCATGCTATATGTCCAAAATATGGGCTACCCCAGCAAACACCAAACTGGGTCGGTCGTGTTCAAAGATTCTTTACTACCTGGGCTTTAAAAGGCTTACTGTCAGAAACATGCAGGCATGCCGAATGAGTCAAGCAAACACTGTAGAATCAGCATGCAGAAAATCAGCAACAGGTACTAAACAGACATGAATGACTCAGCGACTACAACAACTAAGCAGCAGCACCTGGCAAATGCATGGGTGGGAAACTGCCTGTTATAGGTTCTGGGGAACTAATGAGCAAATGAACAGCTGTGCAGCCAGGTGGCTGATCCCGGGAGCAGTAAGGAAATCAATAAGAGGAGGGGGACATCTCTGAGGGCGTCTCGTGGTCAGGTGAGGCTTTGTGTCAACCACTGAGCTACACCGGGGAGCTCGGCAAGGCTTTGTGGTGCAACAGCACTCCCCCAAACATAAAAAAATAACACATTTACACAATGCAGTGCGCCACAGTGCAGCAAAGTTGTACTCCATGTTTAAAAGCAGCTACAAATTAAGTTATAGCATATAGTGCCATAGTCTTTGATGGTTTGTTTATCACAATGTAACTCACAGCCAATCAATTGCCAGTCTGATGTAATGACGAACTAAATGATTTGTCAGGTCTTGGGGTGGGGTTGTCTATCATAGTGTTAAATAATCTATTTTTGTTTTTTTATTTTAAATTTGAGTTGCAGAGGCAACAACATTTTTAAAGTGCATGTGTGAACATAGCCTGACAGCCAACTCCTCGGCATTAATGACCAGCATCTTGGCGTGTTTGTGCGTAATGGGGAAAGGGAAACAAAGAGAGAATAGTAACGTTGGCTCAAAGGCTCTGAGGTTGTCATATTGTATCAGTCTGATTAGGACTCAAACTATTACAGTGCCTTGAGTCTCCTCACTTCACCTCGCCATCTTTATTAAACCCTAGCAACAGCAGCTCTTTGCTGTCCTTTCCACCTGTTTTGTATTTTCACCTCTCTCATTGCAATTTCCATTCATCCCTCTGTCCATCTATTCATCCTCCTCTAGTCTTGCTATGTCCTCTGGCTTCCTCTTTTCCCTTCATCAACGGTTTAAGTGGAGCAGACCTGAACCCTGCGTAAACTACATTCATTGCATTGGGGTTCATTCAAGCAGAATGCATCAGAGTACTCACGTCAGATTGCATCAAAGTCTAGTCTTAATCAATCAAACAGAGCCCCTGAGAGACAGGTGCTTTGAAAAGATAGAGGTGAATTCAAGCAGGCCTAATAGAAGAGATCATGCTGTTGGCATAAATGTGCCACAATTCAAATGACCTGAGTTCAGTTTAGGTTTATGATTGTTTTCTGCTAAGCAACAGTTAATGCATCCCCTTGGTTTATCTATATGTGGTTCTCCATTTCATCTGTTGAGCTATTGTGGATATTGCGGGCTTATGCTAGCTCTTTGACATTTAATAGCAATCAAATTGCTGCTACCTTTTCTGGAACTGAAATGTGTGCAGACCAACTAACACACAGCAGTAGAGGTGTCATTGAGATGGAGAAGACAATTATTGCTCCTGTGCGACGTTTCAAGAGTTGTAAAATCCATCATGAGGGTTTAAACCCCATCACATTGTGTGTCTAATGTCAAATTATTTTCTTTTACTAACAGACTTTTTCACAGCAGGAGATGAATAGGTGTACCTAGTAACATTAAGAATGGCTTATAGTCACCAATAAATTAAGCCTTTTCTGAGAGCAGGCGTGTTCAATGCAAGGGCACTGGAACTGTCAAAACTACATGGGATGCAGCCATCACTCATTTGATCAAATACGCTGGTGCTTTTCCTGCTTTTCCTGCTATGTAAAAATTTCTGTGATCCTTAAAAATAAGCTTTAATCTGACATTTGTAAAGGCCCCACCTCCTGTAGTGAACATGGATCACACTCTCATTCAAAGAGTGAAAATAGAAGGGGAAAGCAAAGCAACAGCTTCTCTGAATGATCCCATTTTTTCTTTACTGCAGTGATGTTGCAAGATTATAAATACTGGAATCAGTGAAGTATCTGGAGTCAGCAGCAGTTGTGTATTGGGAGCATATTGACATGTGAGAAACAATCTTTGTGTTTGATGCAACATGTTTTAGACATTGCTTCAGGTTTTAAAATCCCTCAAGTATTTTTCCACCATAACTTTTCTGTACCTCTCTCTTCCTCCCTGTTTGATCCCCCACCCCCCCCACCCCACCTCTACTACCTCTCCATCGTAAACCTTGTCCTTGTCTGCGTACACTTGCTGCTCCTCTAAACCACAACTTGATTTACTCATGTTGTTCCTCGCTGTGTCTCTCTTGGTTTGGAGAAAGGTGTGTGTCTGTTAGTGTGTGAGTGAGGAGAGATAAGAAAAGGTTTGAAGGCAGAGAAAGAGTTCCCCCCCAGTGTGTCTAGAGTAAAGTGAGCGTGTGTGTGTGAGTGTGTGTGTGAGTG
>NC_045753.1:19134164-19139248 GCF_008692095.1 Etheostoma spectabile
TGTGAGTGTGAGTGTGAGTGTGTGTGTATATATGTGTGTGAGTGTGTGCGTCCGTGCTTGTGTGTATGTGTAAGTGTGCTTGTGACAAAGATCTTAGTATGAACAAAAAGATGAAGTAGACAATGTCCAGTTAGACATGACTGCTCTACTGACTTGACACTGTAATGTGTGTGAGGCTATGTGTTGTAGGTTGAAAGATTAGGGGGGTGCACTACTAGCTTGTCACCATCAAGGTGTGTGGGGTAAGGGATGAATGCTCGGCTGACTTGTCAGAGTTGAGGATTTTGCCTGCAGCAACTTTGTCTCATTTCCAAAGTGGCATTGTAAGTCACTCTGGATAACAGCATCAGCTAAATGCCCAAGATACAAATGCAAAATTATGTGTACAGCTGTGTTAGCATAAATGCATACCACGGTGTTGCAGACTCAGTTTTAAATAACAATTGTTCATACACAGATTTACAGTACAATGTGTGAGAAACAACATAGACTAACTTTTTGTGCAAAACAGTCTTCTATGGTCATCAAATACAGTAGTTTTCCTTCTAAATTACAGAGCTGTCCAAAATCATTTTGTGATCCATTTTGATATGGAAATTTAAGTTACATTATCATATATCATGGGTCTTTCCAGGAAGACATTAACACCTGGTATAATCCTAAAAGTAACAAACAAACAAAAAACACAACCCTTTTCCTTAAGTAAATATAGTTATATCATCTACTCAGTACTAATAATGTATGCCTCTACAGGCATATATTGCATATTGTTTTGCCCACGTGGACGATTTGAGGCTTTGTTCTCATTACCCAATGGCTAGTTTGCGAAGACAAGATTTAAATGTCAAGTTGAATAAGTAAATGTTTAATATTTTCACCTTAACTGCAGGCGTGCTACACACAAGTTAACCATGTCTGAAAGTTCAGAGGTTTGAAAAAGTAAACCTCCACTGCCAAACAGCACAAGGTCTATCAATATAAGAGTTACCAAAATAAAGTTGACTAACTTCTCCACGTTTCTAAACCATATGAAACCCGCTAAACAAAATGTATTTCATTGGAGTTCAAAGGGCTGACAAATTATGTGATCATTAATGTGTATTACTAAAGTCAGTAGATACAAGGAAGCATCATCAGTTCTCAATAGTGTTGGAATTTGTTAAGATTGGGTAAGTATAAATAGGCAGAAAAAATAGAAAATTGTGAGGATGAGCTTTAAGAGAACAGCTCTCACTATTAACCTTAATTTTCAGCCTATTATGGTAAAGACTGCCAAAATGTCATAAAAGTGCACTAAACCTAAGGGTAAAACTTAACACACCCACACACACTAACCCTATAACACATGCACAAATAGAAACATGCCCTCTGCAGCATACACGCAAATACAATGTAGTATATAGTACAGTACTGTACATAACAGGTACACACTTACCGGCTGTGTCAGCTCCAGTACATTAGCTCTATACGTGATGGGATTACAGTCACGTGTGTTTCCCACAAGCGCACATGGTAGGAACATGGGACCCAAGTCATCACCATCCAGCACATCCACAGTTAGAGTGGTGGTGGCCGTACGACGCTCACTGGGATAGGGGGCTCGGTCCTAGACAGTAAGAGAGAAAGCACATATCTTTTACTTCTGGATAATACCGCACTTTCTTTCTTAGATATTTGCACATCTTTATCTTCATGTCTAGATTAGAAAATTATCACAACGTAGTGCTGCTGAATATTTTCCAAAAATGAAATCAACAAAGCTGCAGGGAACTGTCATTGCCTTCAAAGGCTGGTGTCTACATGACTTAGCATCTTCATGTCAATTTATCCCTAATCAAGGGCAAATAAACAGACTTTTAATGCGTCCAGCACAGACTCCCTGGGCATGTTTGTACCACCGATGTACATAATGTATTTCATTAACAATGTTTTATAAAAGTTATTAAAGTAAATAGAGAGTAAAAACAAAGTTCCTTAATCATAAACATTACAAATTCATGAAAATACATTCAATAATATAATGGCTGGCATGAGTTTAATTTGCAGCAAAACCAAGTATAACAGGCGTTCAACCAACAGATTAAATAAACTTGAATAAAGCATAAAGTTTAAATTACAAATTAAACATTGCAGTGCTCCGAATCCCATCTATTTTGTTAAGAAGTTGCCAAAGAACATTAAAAAATGAAACTTAACAACTTATCTTCAACACCTTCCAAGTTTCTTAAAAGACATTAATTCGATAAGACAGACATGCAGGGAAGAACTAGAACCTAACAAATGGTGCTACTTCCTTTTTCAGAAACATTCAAGTATATTAGACATTTGAGCAATTATGGTATTTGAATAATTAATGCAATAACAAAGATTTACAATTGATTCACTGAATGATAATAATTAGTTTAGACCAAATATGCAGGGCAGACAAAGTACATTTCTTTATACAGTACTTTTACTTTATACAATACAGTTTTCATGATAGCTAAATTAGATGAAATTACCAATAACTGAGTAATGATTTAATAATTGACATTTACAGTACATTTATTTGTATAGTCAGCACACTAATGTTTCAAGTCTTGAATACAAATGCTTTTATTGTGTAGGCCTTGAACTTTGAAATTTAAAAATAAATGTATTAGAAAAAGGGGTTTTCAAATAAAACACAGCAAGCTCTTAAATGTCATGTGAATGAACTATACAACAGGTGGCCCATTTTATTCAGACGTTTTTTTTCTTTTTTTACTACTTAATCCTTGTAATACAACCAAGGGAAAGGAAAGGGACCGAAGCACACTGACTGTTTTTTCAGCTTTTAATTGTAGAAACCGACAAATGCTTCAACATCACTGTGTCTTCGTCAGAGTCAAAATGGACAAAGACAAAAAGGCGAACACATATAATCAATGTAAAAGCTGAAAAATCCATTAGGTTCACTAGACAACCAGGAGACCGTGTTGGGTGGTTTTCCATTGTCAGAATGAACCAGTCTCTCAAATTGCAATAAACATCTAAAAGTAATTAACAGAGCCACTGAGCTGATATTCTAAAGAGTTGCATCACTTTTGAGGAGATCCAATTTTGAAGGATTGTTTTTGATCCTGCCAGCCAGGGCAGAATATTCAGTGGAAAAAAAGTGGCCCCTTGAAGAAGTAGTGGTAGATCTTGTTTTCTTTACCACCCTTTGATGACAAACATATACGGTATGCGCTTTGGAGTAACCCTCATGCTGGAAATGCTCTTCCATCTTCATCTTCCAATAGCTTTAATCTGGAAGTGTATCGCAGTACTGCAGTTTCTGCTCAATCTTAAAAATTGGCCCATTGAATATTGCGTATAAGCTGTTTTGGATGAATACTCTCAGCTTTTTAGAAGAGCAGTCAAAAGTACTGTTGTGCCCCTTATAAAGGTTCCATGCATTTCCATAGTAAAAAGCAAGCTAGTTAGAATAGCAGGATTTATGTATTTAAAAAAAATCAGGCAGCTCTTTATTACTACTGTACCTCTTCATATGAGCAAGACGCACATCAACTTCACTCAGAATACATTTTATCTTATATCTTTTCCACAAAGACATTTTTGGACCAAAATGTGTTTTGGAGTGGGTTATGAATGCATTTCTCCTCTCGCAGACCCACAGTGGTGTTGACACATTGGCTGCAAATCAATCAGTGTGCTTCAGTCTCTTTCTTTTCCCTTTGGAAGTTTTCTGGCCTTGAGCTGAGAGGCACCTGATTCAGCGGCATTCTGCTGGAAGACGTGCCGGGAACCTTGATGCTCATAATAACAGCCTACATTACAATGGAAATGTTTTGTATTGTGTAAAAGGTCTTGGTCTTTCCAAAAAAACAACAACAATTTATGACCTTGATGCATGTAAAATGAAAAATGTAGGACTTGCAGGACCTAAATAATTGAGTTTTGGTGAGGCCCTTGAATTAATGCTATTCACAACTATCTGCTCAGGCATTAATGTGCAATCATTCTTTTGAGTACACATTTCTGATTCCGTGTCTGATGATCCGTTGATCTGCTGTTGGTGAAGTATCTGTCATACAATTACATAAAAGGTGGCTGTAGGGCAAATCAAAAGAAAAACACTGCCTATTCATCTGAATGTTACAATATAACTTCTGTTTTCAGTTTTTGTTTCAAGATAATTGAGATACACAAACCGTTTATTATATTTTTTGTAAAGCAAAAAATAAGCCAAATCAGAAAATCTAGTCAAAATGCTCGGCAATTGAATAATCAATGCAACCATGCTATGACCACCCTTTACTTAGGAAAAGATAAACCCCTAAAGATAACATCTGCTATTTCAAGTTTGCGCAAGTCATCTACAGTCAATCCCCATCCACCTCACTTTATATGTGGTAGTGTTTCGTCATTAAACTCTTTCTTTGTAAATTGAATATTGGCCAAAGAACATAAGAAGCATTAAACCGTAGTTAAGTTTTGTATGAGTTGTTGACTGTTTAGACTTAAGATAACACTCAAATTGAGTGTTTCTCTATCAGTACATTATGCAATGCTCTCCTTAGTGTCAATCATCTGACAGTGAAAGAAGGGAAATGGAGGTCTCCGCCAGGAAATAATCTTTTCAAAACATGGTGCCTGGCACGCTTTATAGTAAGAGCCATGTTTCTGTGTAGCGTCTTTCATAACAAGGCCAGCACTTAATTCCAAGCAACGATTGACACCATAAAGAATCTAATTACTGTATGTACTGCATGCGTTTCAAAATGACTGGGGGAATGTAAACTAGACAGGGATTGCAGAGAAGAACCTACACAGTAACTGTAAAACGTTGATATGGTATTTGTATTCACTTATTCAGTATGGTTCAATTAGGAGAAAATGTGAAATGAATAAGGCTGGGGATTAATTTGCTTAGGTCAGATAATAGGATTATTAAAAAGAGGTTTCTTTGGACTAAAGCATTCAACGTTCTATGGACTACTGAGATTCCTGCTGTTAAGTAGTCACCTATGGTTAAGTAGTCACCCGTGGATTACCAACAGTCTTGAAGGAGTTCCCACATGCTTAGCACTTGTTGGCCCTTTTGCCTTCACTCTGCGGTC
>NC_045753.1:19139258-19139384 GCF_008692095.1 Etheostoma spectabile
CAAACCATCTTGATTGGGTTCAGGTCCGGTGACTGTGGAGACGCAGCACTCCATCACTCTGCTTCTTGGTCAAATTGCCCTTACACAGCCTGGAGGTGTGTTTGGGGTCATTGTCCTGTTGAAAAA
>NC_045753.1:19139394-19139649 GCF_008692095.1 Etheostoma spectabile
TCCAACTAAACGCAAACTGGATGGGATGGCATGTTGCTGCAGGATGCTGTTGTAGCCATGCTGGTTCAGTATGGATTCACTGTTGAATAAATCCCCAACAGTGTCACCAGCAAAGCACCCCACATCATCACACCTCCTCCTCCATGGTACACATTGGGAAACAGGCATGTAAATTCCATCCAGTCACCTTTACTGCGTCGAACAAAGACACGGTGGTTGAGACCAAAGATCTCAAACTTGGACTCATCAGACCAA
>NC_045753.1:19139659-19140114 GCF_008692095.1 Etheostoma spectabile
TCCACTGGTCTATTGTCCATTCCTTGTGTTTCTTTGCCCAAACAAATCTCTTCTGCTTGCTGCCTCTCCTTAGCAGTGGTTTTCTAGCTGCTATTTGGCCATGAAGGCCTGATTTGCGCAGTCTCCTCTTAACAGTTGTTCTAGAGATGTGTCTGCTGCTAGAACTCTGTGCGGTATTCATCTGGTCTCTAATCTGAGCTGCTGTTAACTTGCAATTTCTGAGGCTGGTGACTCAGATGAACTTATCCTCAGCAGCAGAGGTGACTCTTGGTCTTCCTTTCCTGGGGTGGTCCTCATGTGAGCCAGTTTCGTTGTAGCACTTGATGGTTTTTGGACTGCACTTGGGGACACATTCAAAGTTTTCGCAATTTTCTTTCTTTCTTTGTCATTTCTTAAAGTAATGATGGCCACTTGTTTATCTTTACTTAGCTGATTGGTTCTTGCCATAATATGAA
>NC_045753.1:19140124-19140189 GCF_008692095.1 Etheostoma spectabile
TGTCCAATAGGGCTGTTGGGTGTGTATCAACCTGACTTTTGCACAACACAACTGATGGTCCCAAC
>NC_045753.1:19140199-19140409 GCF_008692095.1 Etheostoma spectabile
AAGAAATTCCACTAATTAACCCTGAAGAGGCACACCTGTGAAGTGAAAACCATTTCAAGTGACTACCTCAAGAAGCTCATTGAGAGAACACCAAGGGTTTGCAGCAATATCAAAAAACGGAAAGGATGGCTACTTTGAAGAAACTAGAATACAAGACATGTTTTCAGTTATTTTGCACTTTTTGGTTAAGTACATAATTCCATATGTGTT
>NC_045753.1:19140419-19142677 GCF_008692095.1 Etheostoma spectabile
TTTGATGCCTTCAGTGATAATCTACAATGTAAACAACGGTCATGAAAATAAAGAAAACACATTGAATGAGAAAGTGGTTCCAAACATTTGTCCTGTACTGTATATGTATATCTAATAATTTAACCTGCAGCATGAACACAATTTAAAGTCGGTTACTTGTGACATTTGACAAAAAATTACAAATTTATATTCAAATCAAACATTATTGTGGTCCTGAACCTTATGTTACAGCAAACTTATTGAGGAGTTGGAGGTCGTTAGTGGCCCAGTTAAAAAGAACAGGAATCCTTCCCCTTGCCCTTGAAGTTGGTAGATTTAAAAACATCCAAGACAATAAAATATGTGAATTAGGAGAAGTATAAAATTAATCTTCTTTTATATTGTTCTTATTATTTTGAGTTAAGAGCACGTATCTTAAATTAAATATCTGTTGACAACTGTGACAACAAAATGGAGTGGTTGTTTAAATTGAATGAACATAAGTTGGCAACTTTTGTCTCTAAAGCATGGGGAAAACAACAAAAGGGTTTATTTGTTAGATATTTATGGTCATTATAAATTATAATTATAAAATAATTATAAAGTCATTTTTGTTGCTAATCTGGTATCTGGTGTTATGCATGACAATAATAAAACATTATTTATTCATTCAAGCTTTTAATTATTTCATGTTTTTGGTCACTGAAGCTATCAGAAAATAAATCATCAACTTATCACTCTTTTTTCCCAGAGAAGTACAATTGTTCAGACATATTATTTGATTTAAAGGAATAGCTTAATATGAAATATGCACACTCACTTTCCTGAATGAGAAAATATATTGATCCCACTTTCACAGCTGTGTGTTAGATGTGAAGCTACAGCCAGGACACAGTTAGCTTATCTTAGCATAAAGGCTGGGAACAGCTATCTTAAGAACTGACGTAGAGGGAAATAGTTCCAGCATAACCCAGGCTCTAAAACACCAACTTTTAGTTTTTACTCTTCAGTTTTTGTACAGATTAAACAAACTAGATTGTATGAATTAGTGAGCTGTAAAGATGATGTGTGCACACATTTTCCTAAATTTGAGCAGAACCAGGTTATCTTTGCTTGCAGTCTACGCTAACTGTCTGTAGCTTCGTATTTAGAATGTAAACATAGTAGTGCTATGAGTCTTCTCATCCAATTCTCAGCAAAAAAAGTGAACAAACATATTTGCCAAAATGTTGATGAATTATTTTCATAGCTAATAATATGAACATGTATTTATAGCTGTAAAACAAAAGACGTATGATTTACAAGAGTTATTTGAATAAGATTATAAGTTGTCAAGCAGCAGTCAATCACTGCTACATTGTTTCTCACGCAACTGCACGGCTGACGTCAGCCAAACTGAAAGGGTCTGTTCCCCTGGTAGCACAAGGTCTCTTTGTTAAGAATTTATATTCAGCAAATTCACAACCACTCAACACACTTTTAATATTGTATTCAGATGAACAGTGAATATGTCAGGCTTTCGAGCAGTCAGAAACACATTAATCTTTCAGTGTACGGTTGACTTTTACTAATGCTTTCAGGGTAAATGGGCTTTGATACACGTGGATAATTGCCACAATTTGTTGAGAACTAAAGGTTTTGTAAACAAGGTTTTTTGTCTCATGACGAAAACCCTATTGGCACAATCAGGAACTTAAACATTGTTCTGTCATGCCTCAGTTTAGATCCTTCAGACTTCTACCTCTGTTCCCCATGAGTTTTGCACGTTAAGTGAAATGAACTATATCATAGATTACTCATGAATAAAACATACAGAGGGCTGTGAAATAAAAGGAGGAAAACAATTACATAAACAAAGACATTAGTGATAATTAAGGATGTGCGTATAGTTCCCTGAAGGCTGACTCAACAGAGCAGAAATAGTCCAAGACAGGAATGTTACCATGATAATAAACATTTACATAAAATGAACACTCTAGGCTGCAGACTATACACCCACTCGGCAGGAGAGTTTATTTTCCACCTTTTAAATTACATGAAAAAAATACTATATCATGCTTATGATTGGTCCTAGATTGCTTCACAGAAAGGTGGCAGGCAAATAGTAAAAAAAAAAAAAACACTTACATTAGCCTGTATGATGACCAGGTACCGTGTTATGTCCTCATAGTTGAGTCTTTCTCTGAGAACTACGGAGCCAAACAGGGTCAGGGGGATGTCAAAGGTTCTGTTTGTTGTCTGAAACACACACACACACACACACACACACACACACACAC
>NC_045753.1:19142687-19157012 GCF_008692095.1 Etheostoma spectabile
CACACACACACACACACACACACACACACACACACACAAAATGAGTCATTTACAGGATAAAGAGTTCATATTTCACTTTTTTGAGTTTAGACCAGCTAAGACACATAGTAGTAGTAGCAGTAGGACTATAGTTACATATTTTTAGTTAAAGCAGTAGAAGGGATTTTATATCAGCCTTTCAAGCAGGGCTGGACGATATGACAATACTTTTCCATATTGTTTCTATTGCAATGTCAAAACAACAGCAGCGCAACTGAGTTATTTGGATGACGTGTAACGTGATCCTTGCACATTATGTTTATTTCTACAATTTTATCATTTACAATTTTTCATACTGTTTGCAAGATACACGAAGCACTGATAGGAATACTGGGCCTGAAAGCTGCTCTAATGTCAATTTGCAACTCTAAATGTAAATAGACATTCTTTGTTGTCAATTTTGGGAGATTTTTTTGATTGTTGCTCTTAGTTATGTTACATTTTAACAAAACCCAATACCAACTTATTGCCATAGCCATGCTGCTAAACCAATAGCCTGCATAATGAGGAATTATGCAGGTGGATGGATAACCTACCGGGTCTTTAGGGTTGTACTGGATGGTGTACTCTATCTGTCCGTTGGGACCATCATCAATGTCAGTTGCCCCATTGTTCCCCCAGAAACCAGAAAAGATAGTGGTTCCTATTGGCGTCAGCTGAAAGCACAACAGAGAGAGTGAATTTTAGCATCCCTTTCTACAAGATCACACTACATGATGTCAAACACTTAAACACATTCATGCTCTCTAACAATGACATCAAACAGCGTCTGTCCCATACTGTTCCCATTCTTGTCTTTTCTTCTTGACAACTACTGCCTGTATGTGGCAGAGATGAGAGGAGCACATTAAAAAACGTGTCACATGCATTTGGCCATAAGGGATCTTGATACCCCACTGTCTCTACAAAACAAACAGAAAATGGCTTGTAGCTTTTTTGTGTATTGTGCTCAAATGGGGCTTGAGGAGGAAGATCAGCTTGCAGCTGTTGTGTGCTTTAATTTGCTCTGGATATGAAATCAAACACAGGCAGTATGGTGTGTCCAACTTTTTGTATGTCTGCAGTCTGTGACTCAGCCCTTCTCTCTGTTGCTACTGTGAATGTTTGCTGCACCTTTTTGCCCCATTGCAGAGACGTTTTTAGATAAAAGCGGGACATTGGGTGATAGACAATCATGTATGGTATGTTAGGAGTGCTTGTCTTACCAGAAAAAAAGACAGTGTAGGTGTCTAGTATTTTTATTTCAGTGAAATAAAATAATATTAAAAACAGAAACAGAACGGACCAAAATGAGTACTGTTAAAAATTAATGAGTCAGTGTCATAACAGATTACAGCAATAACCAAGAATGTGTAGGTGGACACCATAGGTTATGACGCCTACTCCTTTCACAGTATAAAAAGAAATAATTAGCTACAAAAAATTCAATCCAATATGCCACATTGTGTTAGTGCGCTTCCTGATTCATTCTCACTTTGAGTATGGTATACACAGTTTAGCTATTATTTGTATTACTATATTAATGATTTTATAGTCTGTAAGAGTTCTCAGTCAATGGCTAATGTCAAACTACTGTGGTCCAAAATCATTCTCATTACTCAGCCTCCTCTAGCAGCTTCACATTTATATTATTTATTTCATAATTAGTTATCTTTTTGCTGACCAATGTTCATTTTAAATATAAACAAATTCAACTTGTACCTTAAGTGTGTCTTTTAGTAGCTAATCACTGTTACACTACTTACAGAGAAATAGCATATTTTAATTATTTTGTCATATATTAATGCTATGTCACCCTTTTGTGATTATTTTTGGGGCATTTTAAGCCTTTATTTTAATGGGACAGATGAAAACATAAGGAAGGGGGGAATGATACGCGAAGGGCCGCAGGGTGGAGTCAAACCAGCGGCCCCTGTGTTGAGGAGTAAACCTCTAAATATGGGTGCATGTTCTACCAGGTGAGCTACCCAGGCACCCCTCTCTGTGGGTTTTACAAATATTTAAACAGGGACGAGGCAATTTTGTGTGATTTCATTTGAGATTAATAGCACACTAAAGTGTTTTCAAATTAGCCTATTTAATTTCTTGAAAAGCAGAGGTTCAGGACGTACAAGGTTTTTGCCTGACAGTGCTGATATACAACAATTTACACTGTGGTTACACTGTGTAACTGTTGTTACAGTCAGATAGGATCCTGCTATTTCAACAGCTGGAGCAACCCTGGCACATACAGTATAGCCCAATACACATATTGGATATTAACCCTTCTTTCACATTTGTGTCACGTTATTTGACATGTGTTCACATTTAAGTCACTTTGACATTTTTCTCTCTTTTTTCACACTTTAGTTCTTTTAACAATTGTTTTTTCTCCAAATGCTATAAAATTAACAAAAAATTTAAAAATTAAATTAAATTCACAGTCAGGCCCTGATAGCTAATGTGGGCTTGAGCTGCCACCTATGGGTTTGGCATGCTCTTGACGGCATTGACGGTATATATACACCTGTAAGTGTAACGAGACGCATAACTATCGGTAAGCAGGGTAAGGGCTTACGGGCCTGGACCAATCAGGGGCCCGCGTGACTGGAAGATATTGACTGACAGCTGGGCCCCCCTATCGCATTTCCATTACTCGCGACAATCCTAAGCAGACCCACGTGTACTCTGAGAGCCACTGATCAAGTGGGAGTGAGAAGAACGGATCAAATAAATTTCCTTGCTTCTACTATAAAGACGAGACGTGTGTGACTTGAACATCTCACATTTACCAACAAAACGTACAGCGAAAGACCGTACAAAATATTTCAGACCGTCCTGCTAACCGGTACACATTTTAACATCAATATACGCTGTAACAACTTTTCACTATAAAGTCGCTGGAAGGTACTGCTGTTTCAATCCTGTCGGTTGGGGCTGCTGCTCCGTTTCCCCCGCGACTGATGTTCGTCCATCCGCGCACGCGCGCACGCGCGCACACAAACACACATGGTGGATGCAGGTAAAACTGCAGATTAGATGTACAAGATGACCTAAATTGAGGAAAACTACACTTGTGATTGTAAGTGCAATGATAAGTCAAATTCCAATAAGTCCTTTATCAAACCGTGTGAACGTGTGTCCCAGCCCAGGGTAGGAAATTAACAATGTAGGCCTAAAGATCAACAAGCCACTGAAAGTGACAGATATGTTCATATTTGATTCATTCAATAATTTTTTTTTGGTCCTAAATCCACCAGCCATTTTAACATTAAACCAACATTTGAGGCATTCTGAGCCTTTTTGGTAAGGTTCCTAGGAAATCTCAGCCCAGAGTAATTAATTAATAGTAACAATAATTATTATTCTCTAGTTTCCCTTTTTATTTTTAAAGAACTATATATAAAAATCACAACTTTGTTGCAACTTTCACTGTCTTCCGCAACTTCATTGTAGCAAACATACAAAAGACATCACAACTTTTTTTGACATTTTTTACACAAGCACCTGCAAAATCAGGCATTTTGGGCCGCAGCAATCTCAAAAAAGGCTGCATTGTGGTGTGCGTGGGCTACTTCTGATTTTGTCAGTCATCTCATCTCATGTGCTGTGTCTCTATGAGCCTATCCTGTCCTATTCATGGTAGCCGACTCGTGGACATTGCGCTGTCATCACGTTCTGTAGTAGGGGGGGCCGCCTTGATAATCCTGCATAAGGGCCTGGTGTTGGCTCCTTACGCCACTGCGTGTAACCAAACACTTTTCTGAAAACTGACAGCTGTGCACAAAGTTATTTTTGAAAATGGAGAGGTTGAAATGTCTGTTTAGAAAAATAACATGTAAACGTAGCTTTAGGCTATTGATGTTTCAGGGCCATGGTCAGAATTAAGGGCAAAACATTCTAACTTGTACAAACCTCAGTCAGATAAAGGATCTATGAGTCAGGCAGACTAAACTAACATAATCAACTAAACAACCAATCTGCCCCTGCACTCTCTCTTTTACTAGTAGATGTGGAGGGGGAGGGGCATGTCAAAGAGGAGGATGTATTTTGTTCATTTTGATAACAAGAGGCATGGCATTGGACCTCAAATTGCATACTGAGTGCACATGTGCAAAAAGATAACTCACTTTCTAGTAGAGAAAGAGAAGCTAGATATTCAGACATTCAATTACATTTTCTGAAGGAAATTCTTAACTCAAAGGTTGACACTTGCCACAGAACATGAAAGGAAAAACTTTGCCAGCCAAACATTGTCGTGCTGTATTTTTTTCATCCGTGTGCCTTGTGATCTGTGATTATGTGTTAGAAAGAGTTTTAGCTCCAAACAGCATGAGAAACAGTTAAGATTACGTTTAATTTAGCTGCTGCACCAATGATTTGTTACATCATTCCCCTCAACAGGGTTATCGCTGCCTCCCACTGATCCGACAATGGTCTTCAAAATGTCTCATGCTGTCACTTTGCCACTTTCAGATACGGCTCTAATTAAACAACTCCAGACTCCGACACCAGTGCCAACTCATGAAATCAGCCATAAGGATCACCTTGTACCTGAAAACTTTCACAGCAAACTCATAAACATTGTCCTAGACGTTCTTATAAATAACCATATTGCCTCTCTGTCTGCCTCACTTCCTGCACTCAATTATCATTAGTAATGGACAACTTAAAGAAAGTTTAATGTAAATAAAGCTGGCTGTAATTCCTTAGTCACTCAATATTAAATGTATTGCATTAGGTTGGAGTTCTGGGGGAAAACTAAAGTGAATTAGAAAATAGCTGTCTGCCTAATGAGCAGACTTGCACTCAAATCTTAATTATTGCCCATATCAGAATAAATGTATTCAATTTGTTTAACTTTATTACCAGCAAACTGACCACATTTACCTTGGGCTGGCACAGAAATCACATTTTACAGTTTTTTATGATTCATCTCCTAAAGTGTATGGTGGTCATTTGAAGTGAACTGAGGGAATTATTTCAGCCGGAGTAATGAGAAACTGGAGCGCTGTGAGAGGTGGTGGGGTGAGGGAAGAGGAGGAGGAGAAAAGAGAAACAGAAATATATAGAGTGTGGCAGAGGAAAGGTGGGGAGGTTGAGAAAAGGTGACACAATGAAGAGCTGGCAGTAGTAAGGGGCATACAAGTGGGGGAGTGTGGTAAGCTGCAAAAACAACGAAAAGAGAGAGGTTGAGAAGACAGATTGAGTTGGACAGGTTGTGGAAAACTGCATAATGAGATATTCTAGTAGGTCTGCCTAGGTCTATGCTGGCAGCAGGCTACATGTATCCTTGTCCAGTTTTCAGTTTGAACCTCCTCTAGTTAAATTCTGCTCCCACAGACGCTGGAGGACAAACTAACGGTGGGATTGGCATCTTAAAGACTATTCTGGAAGCCTCCGAATAGCAGATTTAGATCCTTTTACTCGGCTACCCAAAAAACTCCAACACCTTTTCCCCTGCAGGTACTGCCCTGCAACTTTAATCTGACAGCAAAATGCCATGTGCAATTTTATTTTATTGGACGTTTTTATTTTCAAAATTTGCAGTATGTACAGTACATATACACCAGGCTACACTTTCTGAGTGCAGGTTAATGCAGCCTCTCACGCTGGCATTGTTAGTGTTATGACATGATGACCCCCAGAGCAGAATTGGAAAAGCTTGGTACAGTACAAGTGACCTACTGTACTCATTCTGGAATGCCTCTCTCGTCTCAGACCTGTGAGTCCTTTACCTGCCATCATGATAGACAGCAGCACTGAGGATAAGTGTAATAAATGGCCCTGGATTTAGGTTACAGACACATACGTAAGTATTTCCGGCACACAAAGTTTTATGGATTTTGTTTGTACTTCTCTACATCTCTGTGGAAAAGAGTAAGTATGTGTATTTATATGTGTGAAACTGTCATTGTGTGTGTGTGTGTGTGTGTGTGTGTTTTACCTCACTGACGGCGACATAGTATCTTGGCTGTTGGAAATGTGGTGTGTTGTCGTTGCGGTCTCGAACAACGATGCGGACTTCATGTAAAATCACCGTGCCTACTAGCTCGTTGGTACACTGAACCTGAACCACAATAGAGTGAATGTACGATGGGGGCTGTAAGAGAAAAACACAGAGGCATAGACATATAGTTAAAAGCTAAATAAATAATGAACCAGAAAATAAACCAGAAAATAAACCAAAATAAACGGAAGTATTGCAGAGAAGAATCCCAGCCTCTTATAGTTGTACTTTTTATGCCAAATCAGACTTTCAAAAACATCTGCTGGATTGTTTTAACGAGTTGAATTTGTTTATCACACTTGAAAAAGTGAGACAGCCATGAAAATTTGCTTCCACCATATTTATCCTCTGTAGTCATGTGAAAAAACTGTCCTTAGAAACAAGCAGTGTCTGACACACCAGTTTTATTAAACTTTTAAGCTATCTGACATTTAGGAGCAGAACCAGGAAGAGCAAAATAGTGTGTGCATAAGAAATAAAATCACGTTTCGGGAGGTAGAACTAAAATAAAATAGTCGCCTTACATCTCTATCCAGAACCCGTCCAGTGCTGTTGAGGTAAAGGGCTTTTTTGGAAGGGTCAAGGATCACCCAATAGTCCTGGTTATCTCTTAGCGACAGAGAGATGGTACGATGCGGACCCTCAGCCACGCCATTTATCTGCATGTTCTCCACCAATAGTGTTCCTGGGGACACAATAAAAGCACTTGCATTAACCCATCAGCTAGAGAGAAAGAGAGGGGGGGGGCAGACACAAAGTCTGAGAAATGAGAAATAGACATGGATCGAACTTTATTATTATAAAAAAGGAGACTACTCTGCTTTTTTGTCATGTTCTCCATTAATTACAGTATATACCATGAAAGCACATGTAGGTTGTGGCCAAGGTCAAGGGCAAGAAGATGGAGAAGCACACAAAAGAGAGGGACAGAGTAAAAAGCATGTGGAACTTAAATGATATTAGGTAAGGCTGATCCGATATGGGGGCCACTCTGTTTGCCATTTCTGTACATGTACCTGGAATACTTAAGACACAATAAAATGAACATTTCAGAGGAAGAGACATCCTAAAAAGTAAACATTTTAATAAGATATACAGCACAGATGGACTAAAACTTGATTTATCTAATGACAATTGCAAGTGGTGAAGCAATTTGGGACTGAGATGAATATTAAACTGATACAAACAAAACATGACGGCAGAGGAAAAAGAAAAGGCAGATGGAGAATCTGATAGTCATCTGACTTTATTGGTGATTGACAGTGTCAATGAAAACGCGGCCTTGCTGCCAGCCTATTCAAATAGTTTGCACGGGAATCTCAATATTAAAACTCCAAGACCAATAAAACTTATGTGATTAAATATACTGCTGGATTTCACAGAGATGTCAAGGAATGTTTTACTTTTTTTTTTATTCATACTTCACAAGCTCATTCATGTGTTTTATCAGTTTCAGAAACTAATGCACGATTGTGAAGATTACCCGTCCCGGGTCTTTTTTTGTATAATGGAAAATATTAGAACAGAAGAGGTGCATAAAATATATGAGGAGGGAAGAAAGAAGAACAGTTTAACTGCTTGACTCTGTACAGCTTGAAATCATAAGAGACCCATTACCAGGCCCTACACTCTGCATTATTAATCCCAAAAAACCTTTGTGTGTGTGTGCAAAAAAGTATTCTTGACCACATCGTTAGTTGTCGCAGGTTTTCAACCTAAGACAAAAGGTTTGTGTGTTTTATACTATTAGATTCAAGGTAGAAAAAATTAATAACGAATTCCACTTGGCATCTGCCCTTTAACGGACATCACACATAGATCAGTGCAAATGTGTGTGTGTGTGTGTGTGTGTGTGTGTGTGTATGTGTGTGTGTGTGTGTGTGTGTGTGTGTGTGTGTGTGTGTGTGTGTGTGTGTGTGTGTGTGTGCGTGTGCAGGCAAAACTTCCCTCTTTCCCTCATTATGTATCTGATGTGATCTGCCCGACATAAAAATGGGTCATGGCCTTCTGTGCTGCCATGGAAACCATGTCAAATGCCTAGCCGTGATTCGCTGGTTTTAAACGAACTTAGAAATTTAATTAAATTGGTTTCTTTCTATGAGAAATGGGAGAGAAAATGTAATTCATTAAAGGAGTTTCATTGCTTGCCATCTGGTGGCTATACCTCTTTTCTGGTTTTCTGTTTCTGTCTTGGAAATTGAGTAAAGAAACTCAAGTGCAGGCAATGAAGAGTCACACAGATAATGGCTGTACCTTGTGTAACTGTATGTAATTTAATTCCATAGACCATAATATAAATGGGCTCTTTTCACAGTGACCTCACTTCATGGGATGTGTGACTGAATACTGCACTCAGCAGCACCCAGTTAAATTTATATGTTAAAGCATACAGGCAGAACTGCATGAAGCTGTGAGTGTTTTGCGCAGCAACACAGAGACCAGAGAGAAGGAACTGTCTCAGAAAAAGGGGCACAAAGAGCAATTAGAGAGCAAGAGAAATGAGAAAGTTAGCAGAAGAAAGTGAGGCGAAAAAAGATTGGGTTGACTGAGAGGCTGAGAGAAATAAAGAGAATGTTAGGAGGAAATAGAGAGAAAATGAGCATTGTGGCGGCGCATTAATAGAATTTTTATGGGACATTAGCTTAACTGTATGTGGCGACAGGTACGAGCCATCGACTGAAAAGTAATCATCACATCCACCTGCTACTTCAGCTCTTGGTGGGAGGACATAGGAGGGATTCAAGGTGAATACCAGTATACAGAAGGTAAAGCAAGAAACAAAAATAATTTATAGGTCATGTTGAAGGAAAATTATTAAAAATTAAAGCAACTATAATCAATGTCTTAGTATGTCAACACTGGGGATCATCTTCAGTCAAATGGCAGGACTACCCAGCCAAGCACATCCAGCCAACCACATCAAAATATATACAGTGTATGCTGACAATAAATATCTTTTTTTTGAGAAAGGCCAAGGGAAACCATGTTTTTAATTTCATCTGATAATTGGAGTAAAGCTTTAGGTGTGTTTACCAGACAGTAGTGCAGAAGTGCTTTATCTATTTACTGTTGCTTTTCACAGTCGGTATTCGTGCTCAAATTGAACATTTCCTGTTTATTCATGCACATGTGTCATTAGAATTTGATGATAACACTAATGTCTGTGTCTATTCGTATTTCACGCTGACCTTAACCCGAATATGGACTTGAGTAAATCCCTTAGCTGATATATTCTACTGCTGGAAAGAGCAGCTTGGATGCTTTTCTATCCATGTACAGAATACTAACTATTTTATTTGGCTTCAGGACCCCTACAGCATTAGTGGTGGTCAAGCTAGATTAGCAAAGCGGAGTATATTTACAGCCATGCACTAATAATGTTAAAGCAGCAAGAGATGATTGTACCCTATTACATGCAATTTTGTATGCATTATCTGCTAAATAATAAATGGAATACATGGTTGTGTACATTATGTTATTGGGAAGACCCCTGCTAAAGTGGATATACGATACTAATGTCTGTTTGCTAAATATGTGTGAGGTTCTGTGCATGTTCGTGTGTCTGCCCCACTCCCATTCCAGCACTTATGCACTGATAATCACCCTTTTACTTGATATTATTAAAATCAAACTCCTAATTTTAATATTATCTTCTTTATACATTTCCCTGAGGAAAATAATCCCTAACTCATATCTTGTTAGTCTACCTCCCTCCGCCTCTTTTCTTCCTCAAGCCTTCCTCTCTCCCTTTTCCCACACCAACCCAAGATAATCACCTTAAAGCAATATTCTCTATTAAATCTGTAACACTAATTCACAGCCACAGAGCAATACACAGCAATATGCATACAAGCCCTTCCAATACTAAATAATTCTTCAAAAGCCCTGTTAGGAAGATTACTGCAAAAACAGCCACAAATACACACTTGTACATACAATGTTGCACAGTAAACACATCACCACAAAAAGAGACAAACAAAACAAAACACACATTATTGTTAGACAATAAGAGGCAGACATACACACACATGCGTACACACGGTGCTGTAGCTGCCAGAGGTTTTAACATGATTCTATTGTAAAAGACTCATTTAAATGCATAATGCTATTACAGTTGGGCACTGAAACCCAGTCTCAATAAAACGATCAGGCCGAATGTCAACACAGATTTTGGTGACTCATTTCGATGCCACTTAAATGCTTGTGCTATCCTCTGGGGCTCCGAAACAGATGTTACAGGCAACAGAAGCATCGCTGCTCGTGAGGCTAGTTAACACTACTCTTTGCATAAGGTAACATTAGTCTACTGTCAGCTAGCAGCTGCCTTAAACACAGTTTAAATACTGGATGCTAAACGGTCTAACGTGTTGCTGTATTTAGAGTAGACTCGCTGAACTTTGAGACATCATGACCACGGAGTTTAGGTGAAACAACACCTATGGGATTTAATGGTGCGCTCAATTGCAACTTGTAAGCTCATGATGCATTGAAGTGCACCTCGAGAAACTTGTATACTTTTCCAGATTTTTATAAATATATAAAATGTGTGACTTTTGTGTCCCACTTCTGAAACCAAACCTATGCTCCTGTGTCAATGCCTAATGAGCTTTAAAGGTTTTTACCTGCTGCACAGTGAAGGAGAGGTGCAATATTGCAAAATAAATAATGATATTGCATTTAAAAATGATTTAATTCTGAGTAACACACTGAAAAATTAAAAAGGATTTTCTGGATAAAAAAGTAAATAAAAATCAAAGTCAAACATAAAGTCCGTAAGTACTTATAGTACTGTAAACTGTTAATGGCAACATGGGTGGCAAGCGATTACATTCAGACATACAAGTCCCAGGCATACCCAGTAAACACTCTTCTTAATGAAGAATATCTAAGAACACAGTAAAAACATAAAACAGGAGAAATAAGGTTCAATAGCCTAATAAGATGCATCAAACGATACAAAGATGGCCACTGGGTATATGAAATGCACGACTCTCCTCTCTGTCTGGTGTTGCTATGCTAATCTATTCTTATGTCAGTTAGGATTGCAGCCATCAGGTCTTACAATTTAAAACTTAGGAAACAAAGGAAAAACAGACAAGGCAAACTGGTTTCTGTTTGAGAACAGTAGTGTACAGGCTGGAGATAAGAGGTTGGTCTATTTGTCTGTGTACATTTCACCTCGGTGAAAGATTTAGTGGCATTTCTCAAGGCCAACACAAGCCTTAATTTACTTGGAACCAAAGTAATGATTAAGGTTGTCAATTAAAATGTGACTAAAAATAACCTTCTCAGAACTTCAAAAATTATGTTCATTTACGCAAACAATCCTGCACTAAAACACACTCCTAAGTAGGCTCTGGGATTGTGTGTTTGTATATAGTTCTCTGTACGATCCAAATAGCAGATCCATCAACCCAGCTACTAATTAGCTAAGAAGGTCTTAAACAGTTTGAGCTAACTCTGGAGACCAAAAATACACTGGAGATTTTTCCTTTGGTGGGTTGATAAAAGGTGTCTGAAAACTCTGACAGCATTGTTTTGTGGCAGGCGAATAAAGAAGAGAAGAGAAGAGAAGAGAAAATAGCTATTTGTCTCAAAAATTAAAATTACAGTTCTAAACAAACAAACGTCAAGAATCCGATCATGTTTGTCTAACTCAAGGATTTAGTTGCTAAACAACCATCTGACATACAACATCAAGGTCGGGGGAATCTAAATATAAAAAAGAAAAACGGTTTAACTGTTAAACTTAATTATAGCTCAATTCTTCCCCATCAGAAAATAAGTAGTTATTGTTTGCTCCAAAACCTGGTGCGTAAAATAAGATCTTTTGGATCTATTGGGTATTAACACAAACATATAAAATGTTAATTAATGAGTATTAGACGTGTCGTATGAAGATTTTGTTATCTTCAGAAAGAGATAGGCTAATTATTTCCCCCGTTTCCAGTCTTTAGGCTAAGATAAGATAACCGGCTGCTGTCTGTGGCTTCACATTTGAAACTCTGTAACACAAACATGCACACATAGAAATCTGCTCATATCTTGTTGTTGTTTAGGCTCCTACACAGTGATTTAGCTCAAATTGAATGACCCAATGTCTTATCTTCTGGGACAGGGAGCCAACCATGACTCAGTTGGCGCAGACCCAATGAATATTAATGACTGCAGGTTGCATGCAATGCCAATCACAATCTGCTAAAAAGGTCAAAATCATCCAACAGTGTTTGTCTAACATACGGAAAAAGGGTGATGCTTATTTAAAAAAAACTCACATTCTACGAAAGTGTTCACTTGTCGAAGCTAAAGTTAGAAAGCTATATTTAAATCAACTTCACAGCCCAGAATGAAGAATTAAAACAGCTGACTACTTTACCATTGGGGCTTTCTTCATCAATGGCCACGATGGTAGCAGGAGGACCCGACCGAGACAGTTTACATTCTGGGGGGTAGAAAAGAAAAAGGGAATTTAGAGTTAACATTGTGTGTGTGTGTGTGTGTGTGTGTGTGTGTACGTGTGCGTGCATGTGGTGTTAATAAACCAGCACAATGACGGAACACACAGTTAACAGAAGACAAGAGTGAAGATAGTTCTTACCCTCATATTGCCAGTCTGCCGTTTGAGACATCCCACCAGGAAGGAGAGAATTGGAGGAAGAAGGTAGTAGCCAAAGAAGGGAAGAAGAGAGGAAAAAGCAGACAAGAAAAATCATGAAAGATAAGAATTTCATAGCAAAGCAACAAAACAACCAGAAAGACGGGAGCCAAACGTGAAGGCAGTAAGTGGAGGTTTTGAAAAATATGTGCAAAATAACAAGCAAATAAGAAATGTGCTGTAAGGTGTACATGTTTGCATGTACAGTCTACAATGCTGATGTGCTTATGTTGGTAAGTTTTTTTTTCTGCTTTCACAGCCACCAGAAGCTCTTATATTACTGTATGACTATGAACCCAAGCTAAAGGCCTTAAATGGTCCCATTCAGAAGGCAGGGAAACAGCACCAACATTCAAGAATTCTTCGTTTCTGAATACAAGAACACCCACATTCACCAGACAGGGCAACATTTTTGTTCAGCTCTCGAGGATAGTTAGGAAAAAAATCCCACAGGGAGGCTGGAAGACGGATATCTGCTCATCTAGAAAATAGACTTCATGGAACAATGATCACACTTCCTCTCTCTCTCTCTCTCTCTCTCTCTCTCTCTCTCTCTCTTCTCTTCTACGATAAAACATTACAAGTGGGTGACATCATAGATTGAGATAATCTATTCATTGGTATTGTGTCTTGTCTTTTGCTATGGGAGATGGTATATTGAGTGTTCCCAAATATAGATTAAACTGTCCTAGAGATTGCAATTTGTTTATTTTGTCAGCTGAAAACGATTGCTTTTCTAATGTGTCCGCTAAGAAGGAGGCAAAGAATGTGTTCTTAGCTAACAGTCGTGCTGATTTAAAACTGACTCCCAAACCAAGTTGAACTGTTGCATGTTTTTCTTATTAATAGTTTTATTGCAGGTTATTGCCGGGTACAGTCAAAAATGGCATATAAAAGTAAACTTCACGTCTTTCTGTTGGCCAACTGAAATAACAACTGACTCCTTATTGTGTTTAGCATATAGTATATACACATAGACGTAGGTTGAAATGGATACAGCATGTCTATTGTTTGGTTAGGGTGTGCAATTGTCTGGATACAAACGTTTAAAAAGTAAGAATCAATTTTGTTTAATTCACTGACACAGGTCTGTAAGATGAGGCTTTTAACTAATTTGGGCCCTTTTAAAAAGCATTTTTAAACATATGGTGCAATATTGTTCAAGAATTGAGGTAGGTTCTAGAGTGAAATAACTTAATTGCAACTAAAGATTATTTTCATTGTTCATCGGGTACCGTTGTTTCTTTTCTCGATTAATTGATTAGTTGTTTGGTCTATAAAATGTCAGAAAATGGTAAAAAATGCCGATCAGTGTTTCCCAAAGCCTAAGATGACGTTCTCAAATGTCTTGTTTTGTCAACTCCAAGATATTCAGTTTACTGTCAAAGAAGAGTGCAGAAACTAAACATATTCCACATTTAAGAAGCTGGAATAAAGAAATGTAAACTTGTTTTTCTTTATAAAACATGACTCAAAAACCCCAAAAATAGTCTGTGATTTTTTTTTCCAAATGTTTTTTTATTGAATTACAACTTTGCAAAAAAACAATTATTGACGATGGAAAATACATATTTCTTTTTCTTTTTTGTTAACCAGAACATACCCCCCCCCTCAAGATCCCACCCTCCCACCCAGTTACAAA
>NC_045753.1:19157022-19159478 GCF_008692095.1 Etheostoma spectabile
ACAAGAAATTCCTACAAGAGATCACAGTCAAAATTATAATACATAAAGGTTGAAAAGGTTAAGAATAGCAGAAACGAAGTACACCTTAAAAAAATGTAATTAAAAAAAAAAATTAGCAGAGAGAGAAAAACAAATAAATAAAATAGTGTAAAATAAGATAAAAGAGGAGAAGGGGGCAGCTACTCTGATAGTGTTGGTTTCTCAAAAAATGTCAAGAAGAGGTGCCATATTTTTCTTCAGATCCCTGGGTTGTGTTACGTATTTTCTCTAAGTTCATTCAAGACATAATGTCCCTAATCCAATGTGAGTGGGAAGGAGGAGCAGGATCTTTCCACTTTCCACCAGCCGGTAAGGAGGTAAAGGCCAATACCTTCAGCTTCACTTTAGGCAAGCCTGAATTTGGAGCAATGCCAAAAATGCCTGTAAAAAGGGTTTATCTCAATTTGATGGTGAAGTACTTCAGAAATCGTATGAAAGACTGATGTCCAGAACGCAGTCAAAGTGGGACACGTCCAGTACATGTGAAAGAGTGACACAGGTGCGTTCCCACAGCTATCACAGGTCGGGTACACATCAGGGAACATACAAGCTTGTTTGATTTTAGATATGTGGATACGCTGTACTACTTCAAATTGCACAAGAGCATGTTGGGCGCAGATGGAGGCAGCGTTTACCCGATCCAGGACTGAATCCCATGTGTGATCCGTGAAGGCAGAACCTAGGTCGTCCTCCCACATCATTTTTATGGCTGCTAACGAGGGGCCATGCAACTTCGAAATAAGGTTGTAAAAGAGAGAAATTGTGCCTCTTAATGTGGGGTTAACAGAAAGAAACAGGATTCGCTCTTTACTAAACCAAAGTTTTGGAAAACTAGCAAATAGATCATTAATAAATGAATCGCCGATGCATTTTAAGCCCTTTTTGAGGCAAGATCTTAAACGCACCATCCACCATCGAGGGAGCAAACAAATTATTGGTTGCTATTGGACTAAGAAGTGAGTAAAATCTGCAGTCCGAAATTCCTCCTAAATTGGGTCCAGCTTCAGAGGGAATGCGTTATCACGTGATTGCTGTTGGGAAAAGCAGAAGAGAGTGGGAGTGCGGCACTGAAGAGGGCAGATAGAGACAATGGGCTAATAGTGCTGGAATCCATTTTATCCAAGACAGGGGCAGATTCGTCACGGTGAAAATGCACCCAGTACACTAAAGAACAAATATTGGCAGCCCAGTAATAGTATTGGAAATTAGGGAGGGCTATTCCACCTGTTTGTTTGGGTCTTTGAAGAAAAGCTTTCCATAACCAAGGGTGTTTACCATTCCAAATTTAATTTATCATTACAGAATCAAGGGCCTGAAAAAAGGATTTGGGGAGAAAAATGGGGACACATTGGAAAAGACATAGAAACTTTGGGAGAACTGTCATTTCAATTGAATTTATTCTATCTATAAGAGAAAAAAAGAGAGGAGACCACTACAATAACATTTGCTTTGCCTGGTCCAATAATTTGAGGAAGTTGGATTTAAATAGGTTTTTAAAATTTCTGGTAAAACAAACCCCAAGGTAACTCAGATGATCTATCACCACCTTGAGGGGAAAAGCAGTATACTTAAGTTTAAGTGCTCCTGTATTAATCGGAAAGAGTTTGTTCTTTGTAGTTTGTAGCTTGAACACTGACTAAAGACCTCCAACACAGAAAGTGCCCCCAATAGGGAGGTGGCTGGCTTTGAGTCAAACAGAAGTAAGTCATCAGCGTATAATGATACCTTATGCCCGATTCCTCCTCTCCATATCCCGTGTATTCTCTCTCGTTACTGCGAATGGTGATTGCAGGTGGCTCAATTGCAATAGCAAAAAGGCGTTGGCTCAAAAGCAACCCTGTCAGGTCCCATGATGCAAATCAAAGCTACTTAATGTTTGTTAACACTGAGACAGAAGGGAATGCACATAATAATTTAACCCTAGAAGTGAAAACAGGACCCAAATCAAATCTTTGAAGGGCATAAAACAACTTCCATTCCACTCTATCAAATGCTTTTTCAGCATCCATAGCAGCAAGGAATTCTGACTCAGCATTTTTGGGGGAATATAGAATGTTCATTAACCGGCGGATATTATAGAATGAGTGGTGTCCCTTTATAAACCCAGTTTGATCGGGTGATATAATAGAGGGGAGAATATTGTCCAATCTGTGGTATCTGAGTATCTTTACATATATTTAATAGTGAAATTGGTCTATATGATGCACAATCTAAAGGATCTTTATCACTTTTTAACAACAGGGAGATACAGGCGAGTCAAACAAGTCAGAGAATACTGAACATAAAAAAGGCAAAAATTCAACAGAGAATTTCTTAACCCTTATGTTGTCCTCGGGTCAAATTGACCTCTTTTGCTCTATCAATGTTCTTTTTACCTACCCAATTGTAATTACCCAAACTAACATGATTGATTCCAC
>NC_045753.1:19159488-19159706 GCF_008692095.1 Etheostoma spectabile
CTCTTTGGCAAGTACAAATCTCTACTTTCGTTAATTAATTAAAATTTTAAAAAAAATAAAGTGGTTTTGAAATAGTATTGAGTAAAAGTTGACATATTCCAGTTGGTGATTATCCAGCAACATACATTCCTTTAATTTTAGTCTAAATAATTCCTAATTTCTGCTATTCTAACTTAAACATTAGGTATAATTTCCTATAAATGAGGTTTATTGACCAT
>NC_045753.1:19159716-19171406 GCF_008692095.1 Etheostoma spectabile
AAAAATAACTGTAAAACTAAAGTTAATAAGTTAGTGTTACGTAGTGTTAAAAACGCCAAAAAAGTGTTTAAAAATTGAACAAAAAGTTAAAAACATCGCCAAAAAGCGTCAACAGAATTGTTGATTTTAGATTTTGACGGGAAGACAACACAAGGGTTAAAAAAGTCAGATGGGAGTCCATCTGAGCCAGGAGATTTACCTGTTTGCATAGATGTTATTGCTGCAATAATTTCATTCTGAGTTATAGATGCCTCAAGATGCCTCATCGGAGAGCAATAGAGGATCCAGTCTACACTTTCTAGGAGTAGAGGAGCGTGATCCGAGATCACAATACTTTCTTAACTGCACGATTTAAGCTCTGACATTAATGAATTATCAACAAAAAATCTATTCGGGTGTAGGTGTGGTGGACATGTGAAAAGAATGATAATTCTCGTCCTGTGGGGAATAAAAACCTGCAAAGATCAGAGAGACTACGATATGCGAGAAATAATTTGATCTGACCAACAGATCCGCATAAAGAATTTTACATCATCAACTTTAGGCGCTTAAACGTTGGCCAAGATGACTGACTTATTGTAAAGTTTGCCTGAAACAACAATAAAACGACCATTTTTGTCCAATATATAACATTTGAGGGCTCAGAAGGAATATTACTATCAATAAGAACAGCTGTTCCCCTAGCCTTACCCCTGAAATTGGAGTGGAAAATTTGTCCCCGCCAGCATTTACCTAAATGCCATTGGTCAGAGTCAAGTAAGTGGGTTTCTTGAAGGAAATCTATCCATGCCCCGAGCCGCTTTCGGAGGGAGAAGACTTTACCCCTTTTCACTTGGTGATTTAGCCCCCTGACATTCCAACTGATTAAATTCAGATTACCCTTCATCTAACTCAGATACAGTGAGAATCAAAAGAGTTGCTCTAATGAGGAAAATTAAGGCACAAAAACAGAGTAGCAAAATAGTGAGAAAAAGAAAAAAGGAAAGAGAAAAAAACACAAAAAGAAAAAAGAGAGGTGGGGGGGCATAAAATAAATGGAAAACAGCAGGTGGTGGCTTACCATCTAAACATCCAGTAAACCCTAACCCATCCCACCTTAACCCCACCCCATATGTTGCTACGAACAGCAAACCCAGAAGGACCCTCACTATTCTCACAACAAACATTCCAGGCTTTACTTCCTAAATGGTACTAGCTCCCACATAGAGCTCGTACAATTCACCCCTTAAAATCCTGACAACATAATGAACAATGACATACCCAAAAAACAGTTAAACTGACAAAAGACTAAGCAGAAACGCCGTGCTCATCTAGCCGATTCAAATACAAACAAAAAAGAAGGCGTGAATTAGGTAAGCTGTCTAATTGACAAGAGCAAACCAGCAAACTAGCCAAGCAAACTAGACAATACAATACAGGCAACAAAAAAAGAAAAAGAGAAAAAGTCACGCTCACCTAGCTGATTTTCTTATTCCAAAGAGCAAAATAAAAAAAAAGGTGTGAAGTAACATCAGTCAAAGAAATCAGCAGGGGGTATGAATAGAACATTTGTCCACAGTTGAACACTCACAGTCAAACGAGTTTACTATGGACTCACACCCAAAGTAGAGATAAAGTTAGATGCTTCAGAGACGGAACGCAACCATGTCCTCTCCCCGCTCTGGAGACTGATGCGCAGCTTCGCAGGAAAGCGGACAGAGGGTCGGAGACCGCGCTGATAAGAGTTTGGCCGTGACCCCCCTTGTATTCAGCCTGCTGCTTCAAAACTTCCGCGCTGTGATCCTCATAGAATTGGAGCTTGTCGCCATAGTATTCCAGTTTGCCATGTTTACGTGCCTCTCTAATGATCAAGTCTTTAATCTGGTAACGGTGAAAGCGATTGATGACGGGACGTGGTCTCTTGCGGGGGCAAGGTTTGGGCGCCAAAGTGCGACACACAGTATTTATATAGTGTATGTATATAAAATGTGGGTAATTTCAACATATTGGTCCCAGAAAACAGACCTTGAACTTGACATTTGATTGGATAAACTGTTAAAAATGTCTCCTCAACGTAATGGGAGTGTGTCGACTTTGGTCTGGGTGAGGACGTAAGATGCAGAGTGCCTCACTGTCGATGCTTGTGCAAGGAGCAGACAGGTACCTAGGATTGGACTCGTGCTAAATATTGCCTTTTTTGACAGTATTGACAGTTATTCCACACTGCAGACATGTTTACTGCATTTATAAAGCATGTGCACCTCTCACTCTTTGCTGGTTGCTATTTGATCGCATCATTGAACAATTAATTGTTCGGTAAAATTAATTCAGGCTTTTCACTTATTCGGCCAAAAAACAAAATGTTTTTGCTATTTTCATACAAATAATTTCGGTGGCCGAACATTCGGTGCATCCATAATTGTTAGTGAGATTTAGAGGTGCCACTGGGTGGTTTTTGAACTGTGAAGAGAGCCGGGCTAGCTATTTCCCCCCTGCTTCCAGTTTGTATGCCAAGCTAAGCTCCATGATTAATTAACCGTTATGAGAGCGGTATTGATCCGCTCATCTAACTCTTGGACAGAACACAAATAAACATATTTCCCAAAATTAAATATCTCCCTCAAACCAAGGGATTTTTTTGAATTGTTGTGAATTATTTGCCTGGATTGGATATTGTCGGGAAAACAATTAACAGTGAAGACAGTCAACATTTTGCAGATACATTCTAGTATTATTTTCTTTAAAAAACATATTAGTTGTATATGAACACTAGTTTTTAAGAGACTGGGTTGTGCCATTTGCTTCTTTTTAATGCTTAATGTGTGTATAAAGTATAACTATTAGTTCCACTTCTCTGTGCAGATGCCCCGACCAATGTGAACCCTCATTAGCTGTTCCAACCATAAACCACCTGATTGCTTGTGCCTTCGTCCACCATCCAAAGTCTCGGTAATAGTGGGCGAGAATTTCTACAATGTCACCTTTTTGAAACTTTTCTATTGGTGCATCTCTGGTTAGAAATCCAGAAAGATGCAGGAGCCATGGAACAATAGTCACTAGTTACATCACACTCCAGCTGGCCTCTGTGTGTGTGTGTGTGTGTGTGTGTGTGTGTGTGTGTGTGTGTGTGTGTGTGTGTGTGTGTGTGTGTGTGTGTGTGTGTGTGCAAATAACAGATGCGTTTCCCCTGCTTGACTGCTTTTTTATCCTTCAGTGTAAGCTGATGCCCCTCATTTATTACTAACCAGCCATTTGTTCTCTATGGGGCATCTCTGTCTCTTTCCTTGCTCTCGGATTCTTCCCTCCTCTGTCTCTTCTCATGTGCCTGCCTCTCTCTACCTGTCAGTGTGCTTTCCCCCTCAAATAAAAAAAAATGAAATGGGATGAAACAATAAACTGTCAGGGTTGTAATTTAAAGTGACGGGTGAACACGATGAGATTTCAAATTGAAATTAGCTAAATCTTTTTTAAATCTGAATATGGAACGGACAGGTAATGCTCATGATTAAACCAAATGCTTCCATGTGTTGTAACCATGAAGATGAAATCAATTATGTTGCCATGTTTTGTTAGCAAGTCATAAATGTATTTATGTGTTACCATTGTTTCCTTTCTCGGGGCATGACAGTTAACTTAAGGTTGAAAATCTTACTGTGAAAAAGCACACCAGAAAGGAAATTCAAAATGAGTGATCAATTGCAAAGAAATGCTTTTTCTCTGCTCCTCTTTTATGAAGGTCACAAGCACATTTTCTCACAAAAGAACACTTAATTGTATGAGATACCCAATAAAGGGGCCCCAATAGTAAAGTTAGGGTTCTCTTATATGCATATCCTCCTTAAATGTCCACTCATGCTCGCCCTCTAATGATTACATGTGCATTTCTTTTCTCACTGAAGTACTTGTCTTCCTGTAAGCACTCACTTATTGTCTGATAAGCGCACCATTGCCGCTGTTCTCTTTCAAAGTTTCTGGGGGAAAAAAATTATCACAGAAATGACTTTGTGCATGAGCAAGTGAATAAATCCATCTAATGCCAGGTTTCTGTCAAGCTGATGAAAAGCTCCTCAGAGAGCTGTGTGAGGGGAATGGTAGGTTGAGTGTTCAAGGTGTGGAGCACATAAAAAAAAAAGACTTTGAAATAGACCTCTCTCTGTTCAGACAATCTCTCAGGCAGTCAACGAGAAAAGCTTGTTCCATTTCAGATTCATCATCTACCCGACACCTATTTATTTAAACCTGGAGTTTCAATCAATATCCTTCTTATTCACTATTCAAATTTTGTCCATCTAAATTTGACAGGCAGAATAAGCAGGTACGGGTTGCCAAGGGTGGCAGGAAAAAAGAACAAAAGTTCTAAAAGAAAGAAGAGAAAAGTGACTGTGACTACAGATAAAGAACACAGCAATCACCCAGGAGTTAAAAAGGCTTTGGCTTGTTGAAAACAGCTATTGTTGTTCAGTACACACAGCTTAGCAACTGTCTCCATGATACACTCACACACACATGCTGCTCAGGACCCGTTCACCATTCACACCACTTTACACAGTTTACACAATCAAGCCCATGTGCCCGTCTGCACACTCACACATGCTAGAGTTACCATAAAATATACATGCTGAGGCTGTGACTCAGTGGACAAGGTTGTGTGTTCATTGGATATGTAGAATGAGTCACTCTGCAGAGGAGAGCTGCCTAGCAAAAAGGTATTAATATCAGCTTTAATGTTTTGCTAAGGTCACAATACTGAAGAAATAGTGTGATATTCCATAAGCCTCTTTAAAGCCAGAAATTGCTTTTACACTTCCGTTTTTTTACGGATCAAACAAACAAGATACAGCATTTTATTGAGAGAGCCTTAGAGCCAGGCTAGCTGTTTCCCCCTACTTCCAGTCCATGGTAATCTGGTGCTGGCTTTAACTTTAACTGACAGATATGATAGTGATATTGATCTTCTCATCTCATTTAACTCTCTGCAAGAAACAAAATAAGTGTAAAATGCCAAACGTTGAACTAGTGCTTTAAAGCCAACAACTGTAGGTTTGTCTACACTTCTCTACCACACACTAGAAAGTATTTCTGAAAGAGGCACTTGTATTTATTTAGACATAGTAAAGTAACATATGTTAAGTATCATGTACTGTAAAATATATATATATATATAAATAAAAGATATTAGTGTCTGCATTGGTTAGCTCCATGGCATGGAATCAGACCAGCAGAAAGTGAGCTGAGAATGCTTTCTTCCCGAATCACAGTAAAGAATACCACAGGCATCGTAACCATCGCACTGGCCTGCTTCCACTGAAATATTTAACTTGTTTCATCTGGTTATGTTTTGGTACTGGGCCTGTGAAAGATATGAGGCTAATTTCACAAGCGCTCTTCTAAAGATTATTGTGTCTGTATTCTTGTTTCTTATCCAGTTGGGAATGGGTTGACTGATGTTGGTAATGTATTCAGGTAAAGCAAAAACAACCTTAAAGCAACATTGCATACTATTTACAGCTTCAAAATCATTTTGATGCTACCATGACTTGTTAAAGGGAGAGTGGTGCCTCTGTCATTCCCTCGCTGTGCCCCGATTGCCTTTTTCCTCACTGTAACTTTGCCGAGCCGTTTGGATCTCCCGGGGGAAGTGTGTAACGTTTTACGGCCCTACCATTGATTTTGATGTTACTGGATCAAGCTGCTGCCAAACAACTCAAACTGGTTTTAGTCTTTGGCGCTAGCTTTGTGAAATAAAAGGCTGTAAAACAGACGGCAAGCGAGCCATCTTGCTCCTGGACTAGTAAGTAATGTTAGCCGGCTTGCTATGTATTGTGCTATGTCTTTTGTTGTTGCACTTGCTTGATGTTTGGCTGTGTTTGCAAATGTTGACTCGCTAGTTTTTTTATCACAAGTAATGTAATCATAACAAAAGCACGTGTACAGCTGTCCATATTTACGGCAGCTGTGTATAAGTGACTTACACTCTGAAACTGTGGGGGCGTCAAACATTGCAAAAAAAAGACTAGTTAATAGTTCAACATTTTAGTCATTTGTTGTCTTGCTGTGAGTTTAGATAATCAATACTGCTCTTGGTTCTGTGAGATAAATGTAAATATGAAGCTACACTTCATTGATAAGGTAACAAAATTCCCCTTCCAACACTTATATATTTTATACTTTTATATAGATTATTTTTGGGGCATTTTCTGCATTTATTTTTTTACAGGACAGCTGAAGACATGAAAGGCGAGAGAGAGGGGGAATGACATGCAGCAAAAGGCCGTGGGTGGGAGTCAAACCGGGGACCATGCGTAGTAAACCTCTATATGTGAAAACATGCTCTACCAACTAAGCTATATGGACAACCCTTTTAACACTTTTAACCCTTTTTAAGCTCCTTGTTTACAATATTAATTAGTGGCTGATAACTTTCTGATTTTAGGCTCAACAAGTTTCTAAACTTTTTAATGAAATATTTCACAATGCCATTTTGTGAAAATGTGCTCATTTGAGTTTAAGTTGAACTTGACTGCATCCTGCTTGTTACCATCTGTTAAATACTCACTTGGCTAACTTGCCTGGAGTCTAGACTGTAAATGGGAAAACCCAGTGACGTTGAACTTCCAAATATGCTAAAATAATGTGAAAAAAGTTATCTCAAGAGACGTCTGTGTCGACGTCTGTGTCAATCAGATTTCTGCAAAGATCTGTCTTAAAAGGAGAGAGAAGTTTGAAAAAACGGCTTCCACTGTTGATTGATGGCCACAGAACTTGGATATGGCACGCTCAAAAAATGGCAAAGTAAACATTTTATGATGAAACTGTCCACTCTGGTGAGAAAGTCTGAAGGAAAATTGATAATATAACAAGTTGGAAGATGGAAGAGTGTGCCATTCCATATACAGTTGCATGAAGGAGATGACTTTTTTTTTTAAAGCTATTAGAATACCCTTTTGAACAATGCAGTAACATCTGCAAAAAGATACTTTGAATGTCCTTTACATATGCACACAATAAAATGAATGATGATAAATGGTGTCACAGTGACCTAATATTGTGAACAATGTGTTGTACAGTGCGTGTGGCCATGTAACCATTAATAGTGTTCCACAGGGTTTGTGAGTTAATTACAAATTTGGTCCTTTTTGATATAACTCAATTACTCTGCAAAGGATCCCTTTGAGATAATGTACTTATTAAAAACACATTACTAAAACTGTCTAAATAAAAATGTTAAAACAAGAAGCCACGCGAGTTATGTCTTTTATTCATTCTAACCAATGCCATGGTGCCTGCTCCGCAACACTCCCCACAATGCATTTCTACGGAGCCCCAGACATGACATGTGGGAAAAATAAATAAATTGTGGCCACAATATAGGTATAATGTGCGCACAAAACACTAATATATGGCCACAACATACTAATTTGTGGCCACAAAATAGTATTTTGTGCACACATTATACCTGGCCACAAAATAGGTATAATGTTTGGACGAAAAACCAATTTGTGCGTTTGTATTAATATCATGCCCATGAATAACCTGGACACCGGTAGAAGCAGGAAGATTTTCACGTGCGTAAGTTGAGTGTCTTTTCTTATTCTGTTATCAAAATGTTGTTGCACAGCATTAAATCATGCGGTTATTTATATTTCATATTTTGTTTCAACAGGTAGCCTGAATACCTGCTGACGTCTGGCTGCACTTATATGGAGCTGGAACAGTTTCCTTATTACATGCAAGAAAGGAATTATCTATGAAACAAAAAAAATTGAGAGAAAAAGTTATCACACTGATTTCAAAAGGTTTTCACACCAACAGCAAAACAACTTCTATCAAAATACTTTTTTAAACTCTCAAATAGATATTTTTTGCAATCAGTTTGAAGAACAATTCTCTCAAAAAAAAATTGTATAACCAAAGCAAGGTCAAAATTCTCAGACTTTATTTGTGCACCAAAAAGAAAACAGGACAGCAGCCCGCAGTAGAAGAGGAGTAACCCAATAACCCAGTCCTCAATAACCCAGCCCTCAGTGATTGATCTTACTGAACATGAACAGAAACAGGCTGTTGAGGATCTGTTGGTGGAAAACAGAAATTCAGAGTCACCAAATGCCGATGAAACTAATTATGGAGCTTCCTCAAGTGAAAACTTGGAACTGAATGATACGTTTCTGTAGGATGGTCTGCTAACTCTGGGTTCTGAGGCGGTTATTATCATAAGTGGGAATGACAGGTTGTATGTAACTGTGGATGAACCAAACCTTGAAACACCAGAAGAAGAGGAGGGTGTACCTTATCAAACAGTGGATGAGTTATTGTCTGATCCAGTGCTTGTAGCAGGGGAGACCTATGTTCCAGCCCAAGTAATTCCTGAACCACAACCTTCTCCTGTAACGCTGATTGTAAGAAGAGGTCACTGTCTCAGTGACTTGATCAGTGCTTTCATGGACCCAAACATTCTTACCACTACAGTCAATATAAAAATGCGTTTTGGATAGAATTTTGGATGGATTTCTATAACAGTTGCACATTTGGGGTTGAGGTTAAAGTCCCCTTCCTCAGACATGACTTTCAGTGTGAAGAATGGCAGGCTTTAGTTAGAGTTTTTGTCCTAGGGTGGAAACAAGCTGATTACTTCCCAGTGAAACTTGCAGTACCATTTCAGATATTGTATAGCTCGACAACCAGTAGTTTCAAGGATTCCCTTTTGCTGTATGTTTCCCATGAGGAAAGAGCTATCATTTTGAAGGCTTTGGAAGCCTTTCATTTAGTGGACACAGATGAACTTCTCAATGCATATGAATGCAAGCAAGTCTCTAACAAAGACACACTGGGACACAAAGTAACTATCCAGGCCCCAATGTATATCATTAAGTGTTGGCATCCTGTTGTGGCTTCTATAGATAGTTTCTTTCATCAGAGGGTCTGCAACATTACATTGCACAAAAAAAAACAACTGCAAAAACAGTGAAGCAGCTTCTAAACTTCCCAGAGGAGAGGACAACAGCCCAATCAACAGTTTCTCAGTATCTGAAAAGGTACATCGGGGAAAGTATTTGCAACACTCTGCAGCTCTACTTTCGGTTCTGTACAAGATCCGATCTCTTGGATAAAACCATACTGATTGAGTTCATGGAAACCGATTTCCTCCGCAGACCACAGTCCCACACATGGATGTGTATTGTAGGTGACCACTGGTTACCACAGCTATCCAGATTCCCGTAGTGAATTTAACAATATTCTCACAAGCTCTATGTGGGTAATGGATGTGGTGTAAGTAATAATACAAACAATAACACAAAGGATGTGACAGCTCCTTGCTGGACTGGATGGTGTTATTATTTTAACTCTGTAGTTCTGTGAGCCTTTTATGTGGGGCATTTTATTTCATCTGCTCTGAAAGTGGTGGCTGTGTTTTGTCACATTCAAATGGTTAAAGAGAGAGTTCAGTTTTTTTGAGGTGGGGTTATTTACATATTTATCTCTAGTCAGTGTTTACCTGCAGTTGACCATGCTTAGCACTCTCAAAGTTTGCAGATACAGAGCATAGTGCAGGAACAGAAACAGAGCAGAAACACTGAAATGGACAGAAACCACAACAAAGCAACAAATAACCTATTTAAGCCACCTAAAAGAACCCCCACTTTAAAAAAAAAAATCATCACTTTAACTCTATGCTATGTTTGGTATATTTTAAGCTTCACCTGGTCATAAAACAGCTGTGTCTTTTAACAGTAACTCCCAATTTCCACAGGATGCCTAACAGCTGCGGATCAGCTCCGCTGCGTGTCTGCTCCGTGCCCCACCAGGTCCAGATGTGTTGCGGGACTGCTGCGGCCATGAGTGACAGCTGAAGTCTCGAGGACCCACGAGATCTCGCAAATTCAACTAGAATAGAACTACAAAAACAACAACAGTTTGTTTCCATCCAGAGGAATAGAGAGGAAACAACTCTGCGCTGTGTTTTCAAGGTGTAGTGCAAGGAAATACGATCCGCCGGCAAAAATAGAAGCTCTATGTATCTGCTCTGGGGGGCTGCGGATCGCCGGAGCTGGAATACACACATTGACTTTAGTGGAAACCAAATTACTCTGATGCCGTTCCACATCGTGTGGAAATTGGGGGTTAGAATGTACCGCATACTACCTCTTGATTTAAATGTTTTGAAGATAAGTATTGAAGCAGCTGTAGTGTGTACAGTTTGACAAGATAACAATATGGATCAGCATGAAGGATTATAATCCTAGCTAACAATAGCTATCAGGATGAGTTCAACTATTGACAGATTGCTAAAACAGTATATGGTATAAGGTATTTTCTGATCATTTTGTTTCCAACAAAGACACAGGAAAAAGATGTTTCCGTTTATCTAAACTGCCAGCTCAACAAACTGCGGATGAATCGATTCCCTCAGCTGAACAGATAAATCAAGTGACTGGGAAATGGTCGATGAGTACTCCAAGCCTGATTCCTCCATTGTTATTGTGCACAAATCAAACACGTCCGCATCACATGGGACTGAACTTCAAAATGTGCAGCTGTCTTTACACGTAGTCAAATCTCGGGTAAGTGGAACAAGAAAGTCTTCTGTCCCCCAGAGGTGAGGGGCCATGTCCACGACATCAGGTATCCCACTGGGAAAGTTACTGTTACCGTATTCGGGGAGCATTCCAAACCTCCCGTATATCATTTAATACCTCCTGTTGAAGAAACAATAATGATTTTGATATTAGTAGGCCTACAAATTAGAACGCAATTTAAACACAGATTAAGTAAAATTCACACAAAAAGGGCTACTGCCTTAAATTGACTAAGAAAAAAGTTTAAAGTTTTTGTAAGCAAATAAAAGAAAAATGTATTATTGTATGTATAGTATAGTCTAAAGAACCAGTAGGCCTACATCACAGAAACATAAACGCAACTGGCCTACATTTAGCTTACATGAAGGTAATGCAAGTTGATGGCAGCTGTTCTGATGCTTACTGTTATTATTATATCTTTACCTGAATGACTGGCATGAAGCAATACTGTGATAGAGCTTTGTCCAGAACATCACCAGAGAAACATCCCTCATCCTTCAGTTCTCCTAGAGGCGTGATCCATTGTTCGATTCCTCCTTTTCTCATCACTCCCCACCAGCTCTAAATTCTCTGGTTTGCCGTTCTTGGCCCTGTGATGTAACTTCTCTCATCTACATCACATCTCAGTAGATACCGCTGAATGTCTCTAACCACCATGTTCTCTGTGCCCAAGTTGGTTCGTACGAGCCTTGGGCGCTCCACTGCTTCCACAAAGCAGAGCCCAATAACTTGCGGGTCGCTGTTCGTTAAGGCGGCCCGCAGTCAAGTGATGTTGCACGAGAAGCCATTAATGCATATTCCGTATGGCTTCAATTTGTTGTATGAGTCTATGTGCCACACAAAGTTAGGTCTTTAAGCAAAATAATGCAAAATATTTACTTTTGCAACAGAAGTGACAGACTTGACTTTTAAAAATAAACTTCCCACTCTTTTAAACTATGTGATTCAGAGATATGGTAGTAAAGGGTGCAGACAGACACGATGTGTCATGTCCTTTTTAAGCTTCCATCAGCAGGTACACCAATCTGTACCTCTCCCTGGGGTTCGATTCCTCTTTGTCTTTCCTCTGCCACCTTACCAGCCAGCCATTCATCCATCACCCATTCATATACCCATCCATCCTTCTTCCTCCACCCC
>NC_045753.1:19171416-19174324 GCF_008692095.1 Etheostoma spectabile
CCCCCCAATCCATTCATCCATAGAGGACAGAGGAGGAACAGGGGAGACAAAATTAGAGAGGTGAAAAGACACGTTTCAGTGGAAGAAAAAACAAGGGCAGAATTGGTAGAGGCTGAAATAAGAGAGGAGATGGAGAGGCTGGATGAAGGGTTGTGAAGAGAGGAGTAAAAGGAGAGGATAGTAGAAGAGAGACAGTGTGACCTTGTGTTAGACTGATGTTGCTCTGGAGAAAACGGATTGTAGGCCCTCTCGCACAAAGACAAAGAGAAACACACACACACACATACACACATACACACACACACGCTCTCAGTACTGTAGGGATCACCACTTTGTCACTGCTGGCTTATCCATTATCCTGACTCCCTCTCACCCTCTCTCTCTGTCTCAGTATGTCAGGTCTGTTCCCAGCCGGTGTAGGGTTGAACACAGCTGACAGTGGTAGTGGTGGTAATCAGACAGTAGTTGTTGTAAGGACACATGGTGGAAATTCACCCCTCCAGTAACCCCAAATGCACTTATGGTAGACAGAAAACTCTTGGATCCACATTATTGTCTATAGCCTGGATTTTGACTGTAGAATAGATCATAAAAACACTTTAAAGGAAATGTTAAATGTTTGGAGTAATAGGTTTATTTGCTTTCTTTGTAAGAAAGAGATAAGAATGTCTTTCAATGTCAATGTCATATCCACGCTTTAAATGTACCCTGCTGAGTTTATTTTACTATTGGTGGTGTTACAGAGCAATGTTTTAAAGGGATGTTGAAAAATAATGTTGTAATCCGGAAAAATCTGCAGAGCAAAAGGAAATTGTGACCTTGACAGTGTGTGTGCAAGAAAACTCCACAAGTTACCTTTAAGTGGAGAGATAGAGTCAGGATGTATTTAGGCTCAGCTTGACAATGGAGGCAGGGAGAAACAGTTCGCCTGTTTAAGTTTTTCAATTTCTGTTTATATACAGGTACAAGCAAGCTAGAACATCAAGTAAATAAGATTGTTTAAGGTTTTCTTATGCCACACTAGGCTAGACATGTCCTGAATCTTACTCCGTATTTAATGCACACTCCGAATAAAAGAAAAAACTATTTCCCACAACTATTACCTTTTCCTTTAAAAGCATTTTTAATGCGTAATTTCCATTCATAATGTTTCCCCTTTTTCCCCATGTTTTTTCTTACCTCTTACTCAGTGGCATTCAAGCAGAACACTAATACAATACAGACTAAGGTTCTTTAGGTGCTGTGTGCGTCAAGGACATTATTTAGTACAAGGAGTATTAGGTACAATTTATTGACACAACACAATAAGTAAGCTGTGTTCTTTTGAAAGTAATGTATATCGATGGAGAAAAGAGTGGCAGTGAAAGTGAAGCAGTAAAGGAAGGCAGCACAAAAACAGGAAAGGGGAAAAGTTCCTGAAGCAAAAAAAATACCAATCTAGATAAGTACCAGTATGGCACAGATATAGTGGTTCAACAGGAAGATGACAGTCACTGATAAGAAGAAATGGTAGACAGAAAAAAAAAATCAGTAAGAACGACAAAGACAGAGGAAGAGGAGAAGGGAGGGCAGATGGGAGAGACGTTAACTTCTGATCAAACATCTAACAACAAAGGAAAGCAGTTATAAATATTAAAATCCAGCTCCACCCACATCCACACACTGACACCCTCATACTTGCTGACACACGCACAAAATATACCATCCATCTGCAGTGCCAGCCCACCAAACTGACATTAGGGGTGTAGCATATTCTTCATGAGGAACTTATACCGTCCTCCTCCATCACACAGATGCACAAGGGGTGGACACATTATCACGTACACCTGCACAATGTAAAAAAGTATAATCCAAGAATGAAATTAATAAAATGAAAGACTTTACAAAGGTATTATTTGCTGCATGCTACTGCATCGGACAGCATTCAATAGCACATGCATTGTATTTTTATCGACGTTGAAAATGATGGAAGATGAACAGGTTGTTGGCTTAGCTGCAAAGCTTATCGTGGCCAGAAAAAACATCCCCCAATACCGACAACATAATTGTGAAATCAATTCAGAGTAGTACAGTTATTTGGCTACATAATAGCAAGTGGTATATAAAAGAATAATTGGAACACTCTGGATTTTTGTTTTTTTCACTTTTTGAATTGCAGAAAAAGAGACACTGGAACTACGCTTTGTGCAACAGCATGTGGCAATAAATGGACAATTACACGATGATGATGCATACAATGATGAACATATAGGTGGTTTTATGCTAGTCCACGGATTGGTAGTGGGACAGTTGGAGGCAGTAATCCGCCAAGAAAAGTAGCAACAAGCAAACACAAGGCAAGTAAGAAGTGGACTGATTAGCCAGCAAACACAGATGTAAACAACACAGGGTTGAAAACATCTCTTAAAAATGGCTTTGCAAATAGTTAATGAGGTAGAAAAGGCATTCAACATGCTGATCATTGTAGCCATGATGTTTAGCAGTACAGTATATAGTGGGCTACATCAACAGCTGAACGATCATGCCATCTATCAGTTTCTAAAGGGACGGATGTTACTTGTTGATGGTTCATTTTACATGTGTATTAATGCCGTCCCTTATAATGCAGAGAGCAGCCTACAGCTCTGAGTGTGAGTTCATTCAGAGAGACACTCCGTAGTGAAGGGCTAGTGGGTAGGAACCAGTTTGGGAGCTAGACACAGTCATGCTAGGAACCGACATTTACATATAGTCAGTCTTTTTTGCAGTGCATTTCGCAGAATGCCGGCTGACCTGAGAGAGAAGCTATCTGGTAACATCTGGTTAAAATGCTATTGCACCAGTCTCTTTTTTTCATTCCACACACTGCAGTCACATAATCCCAGGCATGATAGCTCACACACACACACACACACACACACACACACAC
>NC_045753.1:19174334-19185607 GCF_008692095.1 Etheostoma spectabile
ACACACACACACACACACACACACACACACAAATCAGAACACGTACTCAAGATACAACTCAAGCATAACTCTTTTAATGCCTTCTGTTTTGTCTTGTTTATATTCGCAGATAAGTCACTTTCAATTAAAACATCCAGTGAAGCACCGCCTACACACCGCAGGCTTCAAATGAATTCATAACCAGAGTCAAGTCAAGTACAGGAATCCACCAGAGCAGAGAGTTTGCATTTCAGCCTTCTACTTTCAGTTCGAGAAACATGTTAATGTTACGTTTGAATCCATCAACATTAGCTGGAGTAAGCCGTTACGAGTGCGCTACAAGTCAAACTGGATTCAGTAATGAGCATTAAAAGATTATGATCTTTATTAGTTCAAAAGTACAACAATTTTTCCAGGAAAAACAAACTGGAGTAAAAGGGTTTGGAGTCTGTTAAACTTTCAGCCCAAAAGCCAGATTTGACACAATGTGTGGTCTCTCACCCTCATTAAAAATATACTGGGACTCTTGTCACTTGGGAAACCGAATGTGAGTAAATATAGTCTTTTATTGTACCTTGGTACAGAGGCTAATTACAACATACCAGAACTCTTGTCACGCGGGGGTCAAAACAGCTCAAATCAACTGCTCATCCTGGGACTCGAGCTCATTAAAAACATATATGTCATGAGGGGACCCAAAATGAGTAACATATTGTCTGTCAACCCAGAAAATCCAGGCTCATTAAAACATACTATTCTTGTTATGTACCGATCTGCCAAAATAAGACCTCCAATCCGGTTTTAGAGACCCTATTTAGGAAACACAGTTTTATAGGCGTAATTGAATGCAGGTAGACAGATGGGTCAAGGAAGATCTGAATTTTAGGGAGTCGTACAGTATACTTCACTGAATTCACAGGAAACCCAACCACATTTGAAGCACACAGGCTCTCCTTCTCTGCAGATAAGCGTCTACACTCAGAGACGTTCACCTTTGGCTGCAAAACCCCTGTCAGCTAAATGGCAACCAGATAAATGGCAAAGACTAAAAGTTAAATGGAATATTAATATTCTGACATGTATGTAAATGTAGATTGGTTTTGTCCTTCGTAAAAGTGTTTTTGCCCATGTAGTTGACGGAGAAACAGTTAAAATTGTTCTGCAAAATGTAAATTTGTCTTGAGCTTTGTCAAAGTGTTTCACACTTTGTAATGTTGTTTTGCACTTCCCGGCCACCGTACAAATCGAACAGAAAGTCAAGAGAGTATTATGCTGAGCTCTTCCATCGGTGATGACTTAATTTCTGTCTTACCTTGCTTCAGTTTGCTCACATGTCAGGGTAATATGAATGTGGGTGCTTTTTAAATATTACATTTCCCTGCCATATTGATTGTAAAGGATTCAACCTTGTTCAAAAGCAAAGCCAAAACATCCCAATTGCCTGCTGGTGGCAAATAATTTACCCTTTGGCGCTGTTTGTTCAAGTGTTCATTCTTCTGATAAAGTTGGTTTCTCCCGATCACTACTGCGCAGACTCTGACTCCAAAATTACAAGATGGCAGCACCCATATATGAGATATTTGGGCTTCAATTTTTTACAGCGGGAGGAAATGGAATTGTCTGTCTCAGAATTCAGTGTAATCCATCCATAGTTGTTACGACATTGGTTGTTATTATTTACTTATGTAAGTGCAGCCCAGGCAGAAAATAGTGGTAAACGGGTGAAATGGAATAAGAACAAACAAAAAACTATAGTAAACAATATAATAAGAGGTAAAAGTGAATATAATACTCAACACCCTTTGACAAATTGTGTTGTGTGTGTCTAAACAAAGCCCTGTTCATCTATAATCATCAAAGGACTGATAATGAATTAAGAAACTATTGTGCCACACTAAAGGAGATATGCTCACTACCCAAGATAAGCCTGAAGTCAAAAAAGCCATGTGCACAATCCTGATATTAAATCCTAACTGAGTTGACTAGATTTAACTCTCAACAGAGAGAAAGTATGAAGACATACACACACAGTATAGAGTGACTGACAAAGTGATGGATAAAGAGAGGGAGGAAAAAGACTGCCTTTACCTTCCGTGTCTTGGCCGAGACAGGTTGATAGTAGCAGCAGATAAAGGACTCCCGTTCCCATTATGCTCGGCCATTTGACCGGGCCCCATGACAGTGGCCCCATTAATTGCGTTCTGACCATCTTCACCACCATGCTTCACCAAGCATCCAGCTGCGGACAGATTAGGAGAGAACAAACACAGGTCAGCCACAATCACCTTGTTTCTGACGACACAGTATGCAACATTGACAGCAGTCATTTTTAGATATTCCCTTTTCAAGTTACACCACCAGTGCTCTGGCTTTCAGTGAACAGCGATGTTAGTACATTAACATGCTCAAAAGATGACATCTGCCACTGAAAGAAAAAGCAGCATCATCACAGAGTTTGATGTAGCAGAACTGGATGTTCTCCGCCTATCCCTGCAGAAGTAAGCTTAGAATGAAGATGGCGCACTCCATTACATCCCCAAAGTGAGATGCCCTCACAATGTAAAGCTCAGATGGTGTTTAACATTCATTTTGTGGCTGCACTTGACATCACCAATCTGAAATGTTTGATCAATCTTTGTGCTTGTTCATCAAAGTAAATGATTGTTTCATGGGGATTGCCACCACAATGGGAAATACAGAAACCTGTGGATGATGATATAAAAGGAAATATTTTGCACAATGCAAAATGCCAGCGGTGGCAACAACATCTCAGATCTTGCAGCGGAAGATTTGACACGGAAAATTGGACATTTTGAAGGATGCCATACAGAAGAAAGAGTGAGAGAAGTGTGTGTGTGTGTGTGTGTGTGTGTGTGTGTGTGTGTTTAGGTTCAGAGTAATTACATTTTATAGGGTGAGCATGTAGTACAGCTGAAGGGAAAGTAGAAGGGTTCTTTGAAGTTTTTAGTCAAAGAAGCACGTGGGTATTGTCTGAGTCTCTGTATGTGAGTGTGTCTATAAATTCGATTGCTTTGTGGTAACGCAGTTCAAAGCCATCTGGCATCCACACTGCCCACGTACTCACTTGAACAAACATTTAAAGTGAGATGACAGAACAAAACAAGAAACCATTGCAATCAGCCGTGTTTGAAATGCACCACGGTTGAAATCTGTAGTTTTGAATGTGTGGTTTACAGTTTTGACAGCAGTGTGTTAGCATTTGAACTAAGTGCTGTAAATCCACTGTTGTGCAAGTTGTGGTTAGAGCCGTGGGATAGGTGGGTATAGTTTTGAAACTGTGTTCTAGCAATGAAAAACAAACTATAGTTTGGTCCACATGAACTGCTGCTGTGCTGACTGCAGTTATAGTTTTGCACGTTACTCCAGTTGCGCCCACTGTCGTCTAGCAATTGAAAAAAAACATTAACTTGTGCTGATTAACTGCTGATTAAATCTTCTAGCAACACTTGCAACTCAGCTAGGAATAAGTAACTTATTTTGTTTACTTCTGTGTGAAACTGAAGATCCTATGTTACAAAAATCACTGTAAATGATGCCACCACTATCACTAGACGCTGCATAGGTGCTGTGCGAGAACGGAAAGCTTATAAGGCGTAGCAAAAGTATCTTCCGTACATAGTATGATTCATTTTATACACCAAAGTGTATCACGATCCAGTGCTATGGTATGTAAACAGTTTGTTTCCGTCGCCATGGCAATAATGACAAGATTCTTTATTCTACAGAGAGAGGATATTCTGAATGCGACCTTATCTGAGACTAAATTCAGCTGCTCTTATTTAGTAAACACAACATTAACTGTTCCCCATCATGCAAAATCTGCCGCCTGTTTAATTAGAGCTGATTTATGAAGTTCCCGTGGCAGAGATTACTGTGACAGTGAGTCAGATTGCTATCGCCCTGCCCTCTGAATGGAGATGGAGCTGGCTGACAACGAAAATGTAATTGTGATATTCTACCAAACCCCAGAGGTAGAATCCAGCAGTCAAGGGGGCTTGGGGCAGCTTCATTTAGGGTACACAGTTTAGACTCACAATGCTACGGTGCTGCTCTTAACTTAACATATTAAACTCTGGTGCTTCAATCTTGTGCAGGTCGACTGCGATCAAGATGTTGCAGTGTCAGAGAAAGCCCTGTAGAGGAAACTGAGATCTGACATTGAAGAGATATTCTGTCTCAACAGCTAAGCAGATGGAATGATTTTTTTTCTTGGTGGCACTGATTTTTATGAATTGCCAGGGATCTCACTGTTTATGAATTTCAAACCTCTCTGAGTCCCTATCGCTAGCCCTGTTGATGTAGTTTATAAATAATTCTAGTAGTTTTTTTAATAAGGTAGAGTCTCCAGGCAACTAATCTCCGCATGGAACGCCTGGTAGTCAGATTGTGTTATTGGCAAGAAACTGATAGACACATGAGGCTGAGCTTGCATCAGTGATGCTCACAAGTCTCTGAGCTCGAGTCCAAGTCAAGACTCAAGTCTCTCGTGGCTATAATGTATCACCTCCTCCTCCTCCTCCTCCATGCAGACTGCTCAGAACACTGCGTAGCTACATATGAGGAATTAAGCAATAAAGCATGCAATATATTATTCTGACTCATTTATCTGTTATCATACAGTTATCAGCTTTGCTTAGTTCTTTGGTATGTAATCAGTGAAAACAGACTATAGCAATATGACAACAAAAAACAGGAATATTTTACTTTCAAGCTAATAACTGTGTTTTGCCTTGGCACGTAAACATATAGTACAGACCAAATATTGATGTACTTAGGGTATCAGAAAAATATTGCTAAAATGAATAACTAAACAATTTTTCACTTACAGAGCACAACCATGTAATGTGCACTGCGTCTACAAGTAATGACAGCCCATGAACTACTATAAGTCAACACATGCTCTAGACTTTCAAACCCAATGTAACGTTAACTCAAGGAAACTGTAGCATGTTACGATCAACAATAAACCTGTAACTGGTTTTCAGCCAACGTTAATTATTAAAGCTTCTGATGAATAGGACAGCAGCTGCCAATGCGGTCAACATGTTTGCTGTCCTTTCTCATGTGTGGCTTCTGGCCACGCACAGCAGATCTGCTACGTAGGTGGGCTATAGGTTACGCAGGGAGGGAATAACATTCAGCTCCTAAGTAGTCTCCAAAAAATAAAGATTTTTTATGAGTTCCGCATTTCGAGTCAGAAATCAGTCTCAAGTCAAGTCTGAAGTAGTCTCGCTTTGCAAGACACTCCTCCAAAGCACACTGAAGAAGGTCTGGCTACTCCACATAGCATTCAGGGATGGGAGGAAAACATGCCCTGGTTAAATGGCATTTCTGTAAACCAATCAGAATCATCATGGGTCGTGCTAAACTCGGCGTCAGCGGCATTTATGCTGGCTTGTGTTTAAATTGTATTAGAAGAACATAAACAGAGTTGCACACTGTCAAACTTACTAAGTAACAATGTTGCAAGGGAAAGAATCATTTTTTCATATTTCAAAATGACGGATGAGTTTTGGTCTGTTTAAAAAAAAAAAAAAAATTGAAAACCCCGGGTTATGTTATCACTCATGTCTGAGTGTACTGTAATGCCTTTTTCCTGAATCATGTTACACTCTCTACATCGCTGTCTTCGGACATGAAGTCACCTCGTGAGATTGATTATGCTGTCAAACACTTAATAAAATTCTGAACCTGTCAGTAGTAAAAACAAATCCCTTTCAGTGGACAGAAATCAAGGGTGCACAAATGCCTTATTAGTTTACATAGCAGCCCTGTTTGTGCTGGCCTGTCACTGAGATCTCGCTCAATACTGGACCAATTTCAAAGATTTTTTTTTTCAAATCAGCCTGTTAGACACAAATGCATGATGAAATGGGGTCAGGTGAAAAAAACAATGAAATTAACCTAAGCTTTAGTGCGTAACTGTTTTTATAATATTGGACGTCAGTTACATTAAAGCCATTGTCAAATGAGTTGATACAAAGCTAATTAAGACCATCAGCTCCAAACAATTCTCTCTGTATTTCTCAGTATGGCTATGTTCAGAAGATTGTGTCATTCTGTGACTTTCCCACGCAGAAACTCAAGTGAAGATAATTACCTACTCTGAAGAGTCTCCGTGTCCTCTTTGACTACTAGCAACTGCGTGGAGAAGGGGTGGGGGATGAATGATGGAAGGCTGCGTGTCAGGTACTTTATGTCTCTTTGTACCTAAATACCCATGTAAAACATAACCTGATACTGTTGATAATGTGTCCCAAATATTGTGTTATTCAAGCTTCTACTTTGAGGGTAGTAAACTTTGTTTATTGGCAGAAATGTAGTTTTCAAGTTAGACTCTCAGTTGAATCTAATGCCAGTGACAGCAACATTGGAACTTCAAGTGAGGGCATTAAAAACACTACATCTCTGCACTATCTTGCATAATTGTCCTATTAAATTCATGATGAATATTTGTTTATGCTAATTATGTTTCTCTTTAACACTGTTTTGCGAAGGTTAGAAAAAATAAATTATGTATATTTGAGCCATATTTTGTTGGACTCATGTAAACAAAAATGTTAATGTCAATGAGGCTTTCCTGGAAAATAAAGGTTAAAAAAGTGCTCTACTAGTGATATTGTCCACCATATTGTACACTACACTATTGTTACACACTGTAACACTACACACAATTAATTGGTAACTAGTGCAGTAAATAAAACCTTTTTTTTCTTTTCTTTTTTGTTTAAATGTATTATTCATTTAACAGGGAATGTGGTGAATACATTTACAGTATGTACTGCACCACATGCATCTAAAACTCTGTGGTCCCATTGCAGGGGCTGCTAGTGATGTGCAAGTTGATGCAATACAATCTCACACAGACAGTTGCATTAAATTAAAATATAAGGGATAAAAAAAAAAATTGCAACCAAAATAACTACACATTACACATTAAACAGTTAATTAACCACCACACCATCAGTTATCTAAAACACACTGTAATGAAAATCAAACAATTTGGCAACAATGTGAAAAAACAGATCCATAATACCACTGCAGCATTTCTGTATGAACCCCTGTTTATCATTTGAGCCCCATTTAGAATGATGTTTTGACCCTAATTGTGAGATTGTATGTGGCCAGCTTATGTTTAATTCCCTGGTAAAGTTCTCAAAGCGCTGTGGCAGACAATAGTAGGCCATGCTGTAAGCGTCAGTAACCAGGATGAAGTGTATTAGGGCTGAAGGCGCTTCTCCTCTGGTGGAACTTCAAAAAGTTCTATTTCTCCAGAGGGATAGGAAATCCACCCGACAGAGAGAGACACTCACACAAAGGAAATGAGGAGGAGGAGAGAATAAGAGAACCATGGAGATGCAGTGGAAACAGAGGAAGGGAGAGAGAACAGAGAACAGGAGAGATGTGGCAGAAGGTAATAAAAGAGATGACACAAGATTACATTAGAAAAGAGGAAAAGAAACGCAGCCAATACCAGACAGAAAGACAGAGAGAGAGAGAGAGAGAGACAGAAAGACAGACAGACAAACAGACAGAAAAAGTAAGAAAAGCAATGAGACAGAGATTGCAACACGCACTTTAAAGGCCACTAATTTCATTGAACACCAAGAACCTCTCATTGACATAGGGATGGCAGGTTGGGGGAGAAAATGAAAAGTGGGTATAGCAGCGGCTGAGGATGGGGTGGAGAGTAGGACATGAGAAACAATGGCAGTCTGAGGAAAAAAAAATTGAAAAGAAAGAGTAGGGCATTTGAGAAAATAACTAATACATGAAAAACAAACTTACGAAAGCAACAAAACTTTGACTTTAAAACAGAGGAGATATTGATAGAGAATATGTGTCTGAGTGTGTTAAAAATAGTGACATAAAGAAGCTAAGTAACAACATGGAGATTTAACCTGAAACAATGAGAGAGAGTGAGAGATGTTGACATGCTGTTCACTTCCTTGGTGTTTGTGATCAGCTTCCTGTCATTGCATGTGACTGATAAGACTTTGTTACAGTAACTCTAAACGACTGCATGTGCAGGAAAAGACAACAAATATAAACATGTCCCTTGTACTGTCATAGCCGACATTTGTCTATTTCTCTTTCTGTCAGTCTATCTGTTTGCCTGTTTGTGTTGTGTTTCTGTCAGTATCTGTCTGCTTTGCAGAAAGGCATCTTTCACAGCTCATCTGCTGCCAAAACAAGACTAGAAATTTCTTCTTCTTTTTTTTTTATTTCATGCGATGGCTGCCAGCCTCATGCAGATCGTCTTATTATGCGTGGTTTATTTTGTTTAGTTAGGACACAGAGTGAGTGAACTGTGACTCTTTGGTTACAGGATGGTCTGTCATGGAGCCATGCTGCTGTACATTACATTACATTACATTACATGTCATTTCGCTGATGCTTTTATCCAATGCTGTAGTATGTCAGAGGCCACACGCCACTGGAGCAAATACAGGTTAAGTGTCTCGCTCAGGGACACATCGGTTGGGAATCAAACCCAGATCACCCACACCAAAGGCATGCATCATATGCGCCATCACCACCAGAGATGGGAAGTAACGAAGTACAAATACTTTGTTACTGTACTCAAGTAGATTTTCAGCTATTTTTACTTTCTTACTCTTTATTTTTGTGGGGCGACTTGTGATCGCACCGGCAGGCACAAAGCGTAAACCGGATTTTAAGAACCACAACAGAACGGAAAGCATAAGGAAACTTTCTAAGTAGGACCTTAATCAAATTATTATAAGTGATGAGGAGACACGAGGGCCTAAGACAGCAGATGAAACCCCTTTAGTTTTACAAGAGGTGTTGTCATGCCGGAAAATAGCGCGGACACGCGCCACACACCGCGAGCGGTTGCGCGCCGCGTGCCACACGGAGAAAAAAGTGAGAGAAAAGAAAGAGACAGCTGTCTGGAGGATAATCAGCTGAGATTGTGTGTGCGTCTTTGAGAACTGTAAGTCATATAACTCATGTTGTCAGTTCACTTAAGCCGTTAATAGTCAATAGTTCTTCACATTTAAAGAAGTTAGCTAGTGATTGGTGTGTTCTTCACCTGTTAGTAGTTTGCACGTTGGTCTTAATGAAGCATCAGCACTTCCACCTGCTATTCGCATGAGTTTGTTTTTTTTACTGAACTAGATACTGTAGTTCAATTGACAAGGTGGATGGAAACTTAGCTAGAGAGAAGTCGTCTCCGTCGTTTTAACAGACACACCTGGGGCCAAGTGTGGAACCAGAACAGCTTAATCCAGTCCTAATCTAGTCCTCAAATTCACATCATTTCTCTGGAGTTATCGTTATATGTTTACGTCATCAATACCATATTCAATCTAAATGGATGGGAATATATCTACTGTACGTTGCATTTGACGCACGACTAAGACAACTCAACAGATTCTGCATTCTGCATTAATTCCCAGCAAATCAATAAGGCTTGATGGTGCTAACGTTAGCACATAGTAGTATGGATGGCGACACTAATTGAAAAGGAAGAAAACAGAGATCCGGCAGACAAACAGCAAGACATTCCCATCATCCTTGACCTTATCTGAAAGAGATGTTTGAGATAGTAGGCATCAAGAAGTGCCAATGTGCTGGGGAACTTCTTCATTAATGTCTGTTTAGTCATTCATATTTTAATCCTTTATTTTCTTTCCAGAAGCCCTATTTGAGCACACACATAGATTAATTTAAATTTTAAGGAGAAGATTACAAATAGAAACTGGATCTGTGAATTCTCACAGAATCACAACTGAATTCATATCTTGCTAATGAGTCAGAATCTTATTATATGTTATGTTTTAGGCATATTTACAGACATCCATTTAAAATGTAGCCATTGCTATATAAAGACCTTGTTCTCCAGTTCCTCAGCGTCTTTCTAGTAACATTTGTGTGCTCCAGGTAGCTTTGCATAAAAAATGGTTGTCATTCGCAAGGCTACTTTTACTTTTATACTTTAAGTACATTTTCAAGCCTGTACTTTGTTACTTTTACTTGAGTAAAGAAGTTTAATCGGTACTTCCACTTTTACAAGAGTATTTTTTGACACAAGTATCTGTACTTCTACTTAAGTACGAAAAGTGAGTACTTTTCCCATCTCTGATCACCACCCATTACACCTAAACACAAAGGCGGAACCTGCAGATTCACAGCACAATTTCCTTCTGTTCAAGGACAGTGCCAGAGGGGAATCTGGAATCTGATAGGCCATCGCTGGTGACCCCCCCTACCAGAGTGAGAAGGTATTCATAGTTTGCTTGTTAGTTTAATGGATGAATTACTGAACGGGCATAGCCTTCCCTTGGACCAAAGCCCCTGTATGGTAACATGTTTTGTTGGTAAATGAAACAAAATACAAAGACACAACATAACTCCAAAGTCACACAATAAGACAACAAAGTGAAGGAAAACAATCACAAAGAGAGACAAAATGACCACAAAGAGATGGGAAACGGCTAAAAAAGACCCAACAGCCGCAGGTCTTGCTCCTATTGAGGATTGCTGCATGGCCTTTTAAAGGTCTAAATCCAGCGCTTGTTGTCTGGACTATTTTGAATTATAAATAGTAGCTATAGAGTGATGTTTTTCATAATTTTTAAACGAATATTTAAAGCATTCTTTTATTATAATTACAACACATATACTAATTTCCCAAATGTGCCCCCCTTCTTTAAAACTGTGCCCCAGTATGTTTATTTTCCAATTTTCTTAGACTCTCACTCTTCTCTTTTGTGTGAATGATTGTGTAAGATTTCAAGATGAGGTCTTTGAAACACAGGACAAGACAGTGGCTGCCAGAAGTTTGTCAAGTATAAGCAGACAAGCGTCAAGCTAAAATGCAATAAACAGCGTTCATAACATAATCGAAAGTAATTAGATGATGCATGTAGGTTAAAGCAAACCGTATTTGCAAATACAAATACCACTGCACATTTGCATTTGTTCTAATTCAATTATGTGCACTTCAATTGTCTGTGTGAACAGCCATAAAACCATTTAGAAAAGGTTTGCAACATGCTGATTATGGACTACATCTACCGCAGGTGGCAGTATCATAGAGCACAAACACTCATACACACCTGTTGTGTTGACCAGGCTGTCCAATAAGCTAATGGTGGGGCACTTTGCTGGTCTCGTTCTGCCAATCTCACAGAGACAGTCAGCAACTGTGAGTGTGAAGAGGCAGCATCCACAACGCCACAAAAGTGATTGCACACAGGAATAACAGAGGACAACCGAGAGAGAGAGAGAGAGAGAGAGAGAGAGAG
>NC_045753.1:19185617-19188592 GCF_008692095.1 Etheostoma spectabile
AGAGAGAGAGAGAGAGAGAGAGAGAGCGAGAGCGAGACTGGAAGTGAGCATAAATCATTAAGGTTTTTCACAAGACTGCCAATTCTTGAGTGAGAGGGTTAGATGTTACAGACTGTAAAGGAGTAACAGAATATTACATGTTAAGCCAGACCAGTTAAACACAACTGACCTCAAATCCACTCCAGATCAAGCCAATTTTTACATTTTCAAAAATGTAATGAATTCCAAATTATAAATATTTTGTACTAAGGTTTGCAGTTGTACAAGCTTACCATGGCGCATTCAAGTGCACCAGGTAAGAAAGATTGTTCTGCCAAGAATGGAAGGAATTTGGAATTTGGAGTCAAATTACATCTGGCATCTGATGGCCATCACGAAGAGTTACTCAAGTATAAAATAAATATATATATATATATATATATATATATATAAGAAAACAATCCAAATATAATCTGAATATTAAAATTCAATTAAGTAAATATTGTCATCATCGGCCAAAGCAAAGAGAACTAAATGTGGATGTGTCAGCAAGAGGTCTTTGTAGCAGCTTATGTTTTATTAAAAAAACAAAAAGGGTTTCCTATTATATATAATCACTAAGTTTCCAGGTTATTTTCTTCTAAATTGTCAGGGCGTTCAATTGCACTTGAGTTGAAATTTTTATATTTTTCCACAGCTTTTGAAAGTATCATGAAAGCTAGAATACGAATATGATTGCCATTATGTTACCCCAAGTGCTTCAGCAAATAAATAAAGCAATTTTGGGAACTCGCATCTGCCTAAAAGGAATTTGATTTTCCGAATGTAATCAATCACACAGAAGGTACAATAAAACTAAATTTGGCTGCGGAAATAGATGTATCGATCAATTGTGCCCCCCCCCAAAGCAAAAGGAAGGGCATGAGCACACAAGAATTGGCAAATCCAGAGAGCAAGCAGGGAGCCAGGGGAAGTGAAGAGATGAAGAATCAAATGAAGAATTGAAGCAAACTGTGAAAAGAAAGATGAAACGAGAGAAGCAGACTGATGACAAAATAATAAAGAGAGGGATAATATTATATAGCTGCTATCCTTATGCAACAAAGCACTAAAAACCATTGAGGTGTATAGTTTTTGTTTTATTTGCACATTTTTCAAAACTGCCACAACAATATTGCTTTGTTTAATATTCATGCCAATGAATAATTTAAATAAATTGGAAGCAAGAGTGAGAAAGCAAAGTAGGGTCAGTTGAGGACAAGTTAGCAGAATTTCCACTGCATTCGTTCCACTTAGAAGAATTGGCGTCTCATCAACCGAGTCTGCTTTGTCAAATCCTGGAAGGTCTAGTCTCATTTAAGGCCTGTATATCACATGAATCACGTTCCGCTGGATTCTGGTACTGTTAGAAATCCGATATAGGCAAAGCTGGAGCTCCAGTCCTATTTGATTGGATGGTATATGTGTGGGAACTTGCAGTATAATTGAACTCGAGGTTTCATTTGTATCAAAATGAAAATCTTATGGAAAGCAGGGCTTTTTTAGAGAATGTAAGAATGAAAAATGCAAAACAACGGCAATAACTATTGTGTCTTCTCAAGAAATACTAGGAAGGCAAAGGAAACTATTTTAATCTTCCAGTTGTGGTGGTAAGTAGAAAAACGCACATTGTCCTGGCAGAAAATGAATAGACACTACTGTTAAATCAAAAACATAAAATTGGAAAAATACGGAAATGTACCCCTGAAAAATCATTACAGAAAATTCCTTCATAGTCAAACAGTATATTAACTTGTATTTCTACGGACTTTTCTAACAGTATAGGTTAGTATCCATTTCTCATATCAGCATTTTCATTACTTTAAAAAAAAAATAATTCTGAAGGAAAAAGCACATACTGTATATACTAGTTAGGTAGGCGCTGGTTCACAGATAGACACCAGTGAGAAGAAAGCCCCACACTAATAAATCTTTCATTTTAAAATCAATGGATTGAAGTTTTGGCATGTTTTGCCTCCTTTAAAAAAAAAAAAAAAAACCTTGTGAAACATTTATCATATCCTCACCGGAATGTAAATGCCTTGCACTAACATTATACAACAACAGTGGTCATGAGTTTGTGTGTGAAAAGAGTGAAAGCAAATTTTACAAGAATAATTTTAAAAGTAGAAGCTGTGTGTAAATTTATAATCTTGGGATTAAGCACACAAACATGAATCAGTTTTTAACAAATAATAAGTTATAAATCTACAAGGAACACTTTACATGAGGTCAATTTACAAATTAACCACACAAATGCATGAATATCAGCTGAATTTCACTCACTTTGTAGGTAATGGACCAGGAGCACAGTTAAGCTTTGAGGATCTTTTCCTGTCCTTCATTAAGCCCCAATGACTCATTTCCTGTTCTCTTCCTGAGCAGATCTCTCTGCCAGCAGATGATGCAACATTAGGAAGATCTTCAATAGCGGACACAATGGAGCGTAGACCATCTGCATGAATGTGGATGCTCACTCACATGGGTAGGGTTGTAGTCACATGTTGCCATTCACATGTGAGGGAGTGAATAATGAGGCCTGCCCTGCGGTTAACACGGTAAAAGTAGGTGTTAACTATGACAGATTGTGCTGCCACTGGTGACCATGGTTGAGCAGTCAGACAGCCTTCACCGCTCCGTTCCTCGACTATTTCCCGGTCACATAATTGTATGGATGGCAATCAATCTCACATCTCATTTCATGCGGTTGATTTCACCTCTAATGTCGTGGCAGCTCCAATTTTCAATTTGTCTGATACTCTTTTCTGGAAAAACTCCAGCTAATAATGAGTAAGCTTGTAGCTGTCAGTTGTCACTGTTCAAGTGACACTGTGCTCAAGCAGGACACACATATGGACATGCACTGGCTGTTGGGTGTTTGAGTGTAAAAAAAATCTGGAAAAGTGATTTCTACAGCTTATTTAAAGGTGAAGGTACTTTATTGTCACATACACATA
>NC_045753.1:19188602-19198903 GCF_008692095.1 Etheostoma spectabile
AAAATTCATTCTCTGCATTTAACCCATCCTTCAATGGAGCAGTGGGCAGCCATTCACAGCGCTTGGGGACCAACTCCAGATCTGACCCTAGTACATGTATTTTCATGGTAGAGGAAACTGGAGCAAACATGGGGAAAACATAGAAACACCACACAAAAAGGCCCAGAACAACCTGGATTCAAACCCAGAACCTTCTTGCTGTGAGGCCACAGGGTTAACCATTGGGCCACCATGCTGCATTTGCAGGTGTTGTCACCCTGGGGACCCTTACATTTTAAACTACTGAGTTATGTTTTCTCCACAAATAAAGTTTTTTCTCATGTTTCCACAAGAGATAACATTATAATAAGCATTAGAATGTGTTGGCTCGAACACAAGTACAAATCAAATAGGTCCTATATTATGCTCATTTTCAGGTTCACACTTGTATTTTGGGTTTCTACTAGAACATGTCTACATGCTTTAACGTTCCAAATACACATTATTTATCTCATACTGTCTGTCAGTGTATACCTGTTTCACCCTCTACCTGAAATGCTCTCTGTGAGCGCTTGTCTTTTTAAGACCCCTACCCAAAAAAGCCCACTTTGCTCTGATTGGTCAGCATTTCTGGGTCTTCCACAGATGCGCTCTGCAATTCTCTGCACCATTATTGTAGCCATAGAATGACTGTAACGACACTGTAACAGCACTTTCTACCTACATACAGTATAATCGTTACATCACAACTATTACGGAAGTCCAGACAGCTCTTTTTTTTTGCACAGTTTCGGAATACGGGCTGTGTGCTTTTCCCTGTGGATTGAGAGTTTCTGATTCTTTCACAGTATTTAGAGAGAATATTAAAGCACCTAGCATTTCTTTATGATAAAAAAAGACTAAGCTAATTTTATTTAGGGACCTTTTAGGGTAGCATGTTTGCAGGGTCAGGAAATTCAAGCATTATCTAAATTTTAAGTGATAGCACTGTTATCTTTGGCATGGATGATGCAATTCAGATGTCTATTCTTTTCAAAATAATAAATTGTGTTCTTACATAGCTTGATGGACCTTTTTTATGAAGGCTCATTTTTAGTCATTTTTTAAATAAATGTTAGTTTTCTCTATGTGTACAAGGTTTAAAAAATGTAAATGTAATGTAAAAGCAAAGATCATTATATGTTATTAATATTTGATGAGACCGACAACTGTATCAGTGAACTAAGGTTGTCATCTCGAAACGTCAATCATAATTCTGCATCTGTGTCATATTTTTTGCTTGAAATGTATTCAAAAACTGATTTTGGTTTTGGGTTTAGGAGAAAAATACAATTTCCAGAACAACCACCATATTTTTCTGGCTTGCAATTTGGGAGGAAACCAAAAGCCATTCAGCAAGTGGTGGGTTTGTCAAATCAGGTGTAAGAAGTGGTCATATTGATGTCTAAAGGAAGTGAACTACTGTCAGTCATTTATTGTAGGGCTTACATGGAATGACATCTTTGCTGAGCAAATGTCTAGTGAGCCCTGACAGACTAAGATGATGGAAAAATGTGAGCAGGAGATTTGAGGCAAGAAAGAATTTCTACACCAGCTCATATTACATGTCATTAGGTGTTCAATTTCACTTGCGTTTAGGTATTATTTTTTCTTCAAATTTCAAACAATTACTTTTATATAGTGAACCTTGAAATTTAGTATTGCACTTCCATAAAGTTGGATTAGGAGGATTAGGGGTCAGGGTTAGTTTAAAAAATAAAGTTCATATCTAGGTTAAGCTCCAAAAACATTGGATCTTACAATTCCCAAAATTCAACTCCACAGAATCCTTTGTTAGAACCCCCCTGCTTGGTAAACACACCTCAAACACCAACATGCTGTCATGCTCACAATGACAATGTTAACATGAGGTTGTATAGAATCTTAGTTTAGCGTGCTCGCTAACATCTGCTTTATTAGCACTAATCACAGAGCATCAGTATTACTAAAACAAAGAGCATCAGGGCACCCGGATAGTTCAGTTGGTAGAGCGCGCTCTACCCATATATAGAGGTTTGTTTCTTGACACAGAGTGCCCGGGTTCAACGCCAAATATCATTCCCCCCTCTTTCTCCCTTTTCATGTCTTCTGCTGTCCTGCCAATAAAGGCCTAAAAATGCCCAGAAATAATCTTAAAAAAACAAAGAGCATCATATTGTGGGGAAATGAATGTCCGTACAAAATTGCATGGCAATAAATTCCAAAAGTTGTTGAGATACTTCATTAAAACCAAAAGTGGACAGACCGACAGATCGGCCAAACACCAGTTATGACACATCTAAAGCCATGCTGCTAGTAGAGCTAAAAATCAGTAGTCTCCACACTCAAGCTAAAACAACTTAAGTGATGCAACTTGGTGGCTGTCTAGTAACCTGTGAACTATTCCATTTACATGTGCAGAACCCCTTTAATTATTTTACAGTTTTCCACCATTTGAAAACATTCTCACTAAGGTCCCTTTTATCCAGTTTTGGTGTTTAAGCAATGGACATATTTCTAACACATTCCTTGCACACACTTGGCCATGAATCCAACACTACTATTACCGGCTACTACCAGCAACACTCTCCGTTCTCAATTAATTCTCTCCATAAAAATGTCAGACTTAAAAAACCTGCTTCTGTCAGCCTAGTGAACTAATTCTTACCATCACAAGCCTGACATAGTGCCCTGGGAACAGGCGGCGGGGCTTAAACGCAGCTCACAGCTGCCAACACCACTTAAATGTTGTCACCTGAGTTTGGCTGCAAATCTGCTGATCCAATGATCTGCAGGGCACTGATCGGCACGCACACAGCTCCTCTTTCAAGACTTGCATCATGATTTGATAAACAAAAAATGGATGAATCAGTCAACAAATGCATGCATTTACAAATTGGTCACACAAATTTGCTTTTATCGTATTAATGTTGGGATATTTTACTTTCATGACAAACAAGTTGTTAACAACAATGCAAAGGTGCTGCTGTCTCAGAACATTACCAACAAATGTGATAAGTATGTACTAGGATGAACTAATAAACACATATTTAGACTAGAGTCAGACTGATATGTCTCCTCTCGGAGTTAAACCTGCTTCTGATTTAAACAAGTTCATGGGAATGCTAAGGCGTAGGAACAGAGAAACTCTTACCCTCTTCAAAACCCTTCAGAACTGACAGCTTTGTTAAATATTAATGATAGTGGGGATACTGAAGAATGGGAAGGGAGAGACATACTGGGAGAATAATTGATGAAGAAGTGAAAATAATTGGTCGTAAAGTTGTCTTTCTTTGATTGGTAGTGGTTTTACGTTCTGTGAAGGGAGAAAGAGAAAACAGAGGGCAGAAGACAGAGTGCAAGGAAGACAGCATACAGAACAAAAGAAAATGGAGAAGAGGGAATATGATGAAGTGGCAAAACATAAAAAAGGGTTGTTGTGTTTGCAATTTCCTTTTAAGCCTCTGTCCAGTCCTCATGTCAATCTTTTCAAATCCAACACTTTTCACCGACATAGGCCCACATCAAGTAGACAGATATCTTCTACATCAAGTTAAGTTCTTACTGCCCTAAAAAGAAAAAAAATCCACAATGTCCTTATCTCACACACCACTAGGGTGATTGTCTAAGATTCAGTTTGATGTAAAGTTGTGGCATATCTCATGCAAGAAAAGTGCATTCCTAGAGCTACTTATTACATATGTAAAGCTAATTAAAATCCATAAAAGGTATCTTTGATCTGGGATGTGAGAAACTTCTGCCAATGTTGATTATAAATGACAAGACTAAATCAGGCTGTGCACAGTGTTAGAAAAATAAAGCGAACACATGGTGATGTTTAGCAGGTACATCCGTCTCAGGTGAGCATGTCAGCAAGCTAAGATTTGCTAATTAGCACTAATCACATCATGTCTACATAATTTCATACCATCAAATAGTAAAGTTTGGCTAAAAACAACACAATGTACCAACTGCACAGCTTCTTTAAAATTTGTTTCACGTCTATGTTGGGGAAACGCTGTCTGTTTTTTTTTTTAAGAAAAAAGGTGAACATTCAAGTCACATTAACTGACATATAAAGTGGACTTAAACACTTTTCCCACTTGGAAGGGATGAGTCTCATCAGTGGGCTCTAAGCTTTATCTTTTCCCCCTAAAGGTTGTTTAGTGACCCGAGAAAATCCTCAACCTCAATACGTGCTGGAAATTCACACTATTCCCACCTAAGCTCTTTTGCTTGGGACAAGCTTTTTTTTCCATTTTCCATGCTACTTTTACTTTTAGCACTGTACTTTTTGTGAGTTTACATGCTGGTTTCACCTTACATTGATAAAACACAAAACCTAAACCTAAAATCTACTTTTCTGTGTAAAACTACTCATGCTGCCATCTTGACCAGAGGATAAATAATATAAGTAAATAACATGAAATACGGGATCTCTGGCAGGACCACGTTATCATGTCCCACATGTTATGCATCGTAACCACAATGATCTTTTGATGAGTCATTGTCATGTAGTGCTTTTTAAAACAGCCTCCCCTATCAACTTTGATCCTCATGTGTTACCACATATTATATATTTAAAAGTTGCATCACTGAGCTATTAATAATAAATAAGTCAGGCTAATCTTATTTTAGCAAAAAAGAGCTGCTGAGTTTATACAAAAACCTTTGGTTTGACCGTATACACAATATCTGCTTTTTAACATTGTACTGTGATAAATTAAAATGCTTTCCAAACCTACATTTTATGAACCAATAATATGATTGATCCAAAATGTGTTGCCATAATGCATGTGTGTGGTTATTTATGTATGTGTTTCTATGTGGTTGGATCCATTTAACCATGTTTTGTTTGATTTAAGGCTATAGCAGCAGCTGCTTAGCTTAGCATAGAATCTGCACTTGTAAAATACAGAAATGTTGTTTTTGAACTTTGTTTGTTTGTACAGATGAAAGAAATGATTGCGCTTTAGAGGTGCTGGTGGGCGGTTAGGTAAGATTTGGACAAGTCCAGGTGATAGACTGTATACAGTATGGACGTAGTGGTTTTTATTTTTACCAGGCTGTGAACATGTTTAATTCTGCTGTACAGTTGGGCATTTCTAGCCTCAATTGGATACTTTTGGGCACTTCTGCATCGGCTTAATTTTTCAGCACCAGAGGTTGCCGCTTGGCCCAGGTTGGTCTATATCCATGACGTTCCACTTCCGGGACTGCTACGTTGCCACTGGAAATTCTGCCGGATTTCAGTCTTTTCTGCCAGATGTCCATTAGGCCTACCATCTGCTCTTTTTGTGTTGGAATTTAATTTATAAGGACTATGGTTAACTCATATCTTTGCAGGGTAAATCCAGACAGGAGGATGGTCTGGCAAAGCAAGACTAGATCCAGGTTAAGTGGTTCCCCCAGTCTTCAGTATTTGTGCTTAGCTGAGCTAGCCAGCTACTGGCTGTTGTCTTACTGGACAAAAATGAGGGTGGTATTGGTCTTCTCATCTAACTAACCAGAAAGCTAACAAGTGTATTTCCCAAAGTGTCAAACATTTAGGCTTCTACCACTTGGTTTGCCACAAAGGGGAAAAGCAGCGGGTTTAGAAGCTGCTGGGCGGTAGGAAAGTCCAGAATGTTGCAGAGCAGGCTAGACTTGTACAATCTTTCCTAAAGGTACTTTAGAAAGTTAGTAAATCTAGTGTGAAACTATTCCAAGCCTCCAGTGATCCAGTTTTAACTTTTCTGGAACAAATTTTTGTTGCTGAGAAATATTTAGCCAACCAGACAGCTCAGTGTGAAGGGATAGTGAGTGAAAGGAAGACAGGTAGAGAGAGAGTGATAGAGATAGAGCAAGTGAGAGAGAGAGAGAGAGAGAGATGGTGGAATCAGTTTGATGCCAAGAGCTGTGCGTTGACCCTGATTAAATGCCTCCCCTAACTCACTCGACCACTGATAAGACCGACGCACCGTGGGCGGTGTGCGTGTTATGTGTGAGTATGTTCAGGAGCCAGAACAGGAGATAAGGTGTGTCTACACATGTGCATGTACAAGGAGTGTGTGTGTGTGTCCCAACACCAATTCTCCTGTGTAAACATGCTGACCTGGCACAACACCAGCAGACACTTTGAAGTTGGCAATAGCCCCTGTAATCTCCCTCCCTCTCTCGCTGTCTCTCACACACACACATATATCCCCACACACAAACACACACCGAGCCAGAGGCGAGACTTAACACTGACAACCTGTGGCTTAGCATGTGGCCACCGACACACAGTCTCCTGCACACACACAAATACTCTTCCATTGTCACAAACAATTGCATCCTCTCGAGATAAAACAATATATTCTCTCACACACATAACACTGACTCACATAACACTTTTTTCTTTTTGTTTACGCCACGTATAATGGAAATTTCTGCTGACAGTTACGTGTGAGGGTAAGTGCCTTCCACTCTGGAATGTCTCATCACACTACAGCCTTAGAGCATCTCTAGGTCTTAAATCAGACACACTGACTTCCTGTTCACAATCATCTCTTTAAATGCACCAAATTCTCTGTGATAATTAGACCTAACATACAGTTTATGTGAATGTGTGCACAGATAATGAGATAAATAACATAATATAGCCTTAACCTTCTAACACTGTTCTGGTCAAAACTGACTGCTTTACACATCCCCTGTACCATATGGCATTTTTTATCAGATTGCCTCGAGACCTTATGATATCCTTCACAAAAGGCATTTGAACACATACAAATTCATTGTGACTACTTTCTTTGAATTTTGAGTGATTTATTCAACTTGGTCCCACTTTTTTATGGTCAAAAATGGCCGCTATAGGAAATGAATAAGAATGAATATCATTTTCATCCAGGAGATGAAAGACATCTCCATACACACACTCCTAAAATTTTCCTGTATTTGTAGGACACTCGTTTTTCCCACTCTCTCTCTCTCTCACACACACACATGCATGTGAACCACCAATGTTCATACACACAGAAACACACACCCACACACAAGTAAACCCACTCACACACACGTTAATGTTCTAATAAAGTTCTTTTTACAATAAAGCTCCATTATATTTGTCATTTTTATTGGTATTTATGTTAAAATAAGAGCAGTTAAAACTGTGTGGACAAACAGTAAATTAAGGGTGGGTAGCAACGAACAGTGTTTATAGGTTAATAGAGAGACATACTTCATATTATTAACATGAGATGATTTGCTTCAGTTGAAGCAGCATGGGAAGCACACTGGAGAGTTAAGCTGGGAAGGCCATATACACTTGATCAATTATGAGGATTTCCTGGCTACCTCATGTTTAAAGGTAAGGAAGAAATTATTTTTAATGCCCTCAGACAATCTTTAAAGAGTCAGTTCACCAACATTACTAACAACATTGAATATAATTTCTATAAAACAGCATGTTCTCTAGGTAATCCACAATCTGTACATTTAGCAGAACAATATCACAGTACCTCTAGGTCCTAGAGGAACTGTGATATTGTTCTGCTGTTCTGAAAATATATGTTGCTGTTGAATTCTTTAAAGTTGCATTAATACCTTTTTTTTCACTTCGGGGCAGACATACTGTATGCAACAAGCTAGAAATAACCACACCAATTTGACAGATTCTGGCCTTTTAAAGCCAATGATGGCTCATGTGGTAGCAGTTACAGCAAACACAGCAACATTAGCTATTCATTTGGAGTCGTGTTTCTGGGGACTTGTCAAATTTAAGGCCAAGCTCAACTCTTCTTTTAGCTTTGTTTGGGCCTCCTAAGAGAAATACCTATCTCGTTAGCTGCAAAAAGCTCACCAGCAAGTCGCAAACTTTGTCTGGTGCTGGTAACGTAGGCTACAGTGAGTTTTTTTAAAGGGCAACTATTACATAGCAATTTCAGGATTCTACTTGCATTTTGTGTTTGTACTAGAACATGTTTATGTGCTTTAATGATGCAAAAACTTGCATTTTTCCCGTACTGCCCATGGCTGCTGCACCTGTATTCACCCTCTGTATGAGCTCTGTATGAGCGCCTGTCTCTTTAAGCCCACCTCCCGATAAAGCCCAGTCTGCTCTGATTGGCCAGCACGCTCCCTGGAAACTCTGGAGCCTACACTCCGTGTTTCGCTATTTGAAGCAGGAGCTACTGCAACAGAGTATGCAGCAGGACTTTTTACTGTAAAAAATCAACAATAAAGCCTTCTGAACTAAATATTACACAACCGGACATTTCCCAGCAATAAAGTAACTGGAATTTGGGGTTATGACCAGCATTGGCCAAGATTACCGTTAAGTTTGTTAGCATGTATGCATACATTAAGATTGTAGTGGAATGAAGAAGCACTTTCTACCATCAAAAAAAATCAAAGATAAAGCTTTCTGAACCAAACACTATCCAATCTGACATGTTTCAGCAGTAATGCGATCTGAAATTAGGGAGAATTTAACAACATTGGCTGTCCAGATGACACTATTTACTGCTGCTAGCCATGTGGATACTATAGTTAGCAGTGGGTATTTGATAGAATATAGAAGCAATTTATACAGTCAAATCACAAACAAAGGCTTTTTAAACCACATACTACATAAAAAGAAAATGTTTCAGGAGAAATACTACCCGGAACCGGGGAGAATTTATCGTTCTGGCAGCAAAGATTTTACTGCCTTTAGCATGTAGTTAGATGCGACAATGTTAACACCACAGGGGCTTAAAAACACTGTCTACTTGGAGCAGATGAACAATCGTAGCAGCCCGGCTTAGAGTTGCTAAGACTTAGACAAGAGAAGAAAAAACTGTTGAAAATGGAATGTTCAGAATAGTTGGAAATGTGAATGTTTCAGCTTACAGGGATATGTCTGAACATACGTTTACCTCATTATTTGAACATGAAAATCCAAAATTATAACATTATAGATATGACAGAAAACACCGAAAAGCATTCTATGTCCCCTATAAAGCTTTTTGAATGAAAACAGCAGCCTGCTGTGGTTGGAAACAAGGTCAAAAAACCAAAACCATTAGTTGACATCAAGAAGAGTAGAAACTTAGTTGTGGGTTTGTCACTAACATCATCTTTCACAATACATGTAGTCATTTGACCTATTGTTGGTATCAAAACACTGGCTAGAGCAATTTTGAATGTAACTTACTCCACATTTAAGCACAAATACTGGAGTTCTAACAACCTCCATCATATTCCAGTGGCAGCGGATATCTCAGAGAGACCAAATACAGTAAAACACAAACTCTGAGCATTACTGAATACAAACTAAATACGAGAAGTACCGTAAGAGAGTAAACACACATGTTTCCCACACATAGACTAATATGGGGCGGCGCGCCACAGAATAAACACCGGTCGCCATATACTGTGTTTTGTCATTCATTTATTTCTTTTAAAGCTATTTAGAAATTCACAAGTTCACAAAAGGTTGGTATCTGTGAACACCTTTACAGGATTACACATTAAAAAGTGATGGGAAAAATATTTTATATTCTGAATACAACGTTGTCAGTGTGTTAAAGCTGGAGTCCCAACCCGACCCACAGCAAACAAGCGAGTGCACCTTCTTTAAAAAGTTAATTATAGGTAGTTGTGTGGCCGGGTTAGCTCAGTTGGTAGAGAGCAGAGCAGGCGCACATATATAGAGGTTTACTCCTTGACGCAGTGACCGTGGATTCGACTCCGACCTGCGGACCTTTGCTGCATGTAATTCCCCCCCTCTCTCCCCTTTCATGTCTTCAGCTGTCCTGATATAATTAAGGCTTAAAAATGCCCCCCAAAAAGACTATAATTAGTCGCAAGTTTGCGATAAAATGCAGTTGGATTTTCAAGGTTAAAACACTTTACTGTATGTAGCAGCTGTGAATTAAATAGACTAATAATGTTATGTCATTTTTTTTTTTTTACTCTCACACTAAATGTTTGCTGCTTCAATCCAGATGATTATTGAAAAGTATTTTCCGCGACTAAAAAAGGCACTTGTTGAGGATGAGGACCAGCCTGAACCGGAGGTATCAGTCTGAAAAAGAGCTGAACAGTCTGACGAGTGTAATTAGTTGTGTTATTCATTTGTTTACAATATTTTCAGGCTTTCAGGCACAAATTGCTTTCTAATCTGTGGTAAACACTGGTAAATATATTTCTTCTCCTCAAAAGCTACAGACTCAGAAATGGCACATACTAAGGAAAGCTAAGGAAAGCTGTGGGACTGGCTCTAGCGGCTTTACTTCTGCACCAAATTTTGGGAAAAAGAAATCAGATACAGTATGAGGGGACCACTAAGGTCTATATAA
>NC_045753.1:19198913-19203913 GCF_008692095.1 Etheostoma spectabile
AGAGCACCATGTCATGGGACCTTTACCACACCCCAGTTAGAATAAAAAATGATTTTGCTATTATTCATGCCCACTGTAACTCACCATTATCACTTGTAAAATAACACATTTCCGACCCTAAATAACCACTGCAGCTGTGTTGACTGTTTCCAGAATGGTGGTAAAAAAAAGTCTTGTCTAAGGTGGCTGCAACATGGTAAAAGCCTGCTAGTTTGTTATCTAATTGCCCATTGGTTGTGTCCCACTTTCAAATTCCCAGCCACACTAAAGAGATTGCCACTGCACCAACTGTTGTTGGCCATGTATCATTACTTCAAAATGTCAAATTAAGAGTAAGCATTCACAGCTGAGATGGGGGATCTCGATGACAAAACAGTACCATGTTGTAATGTGTTTAAGGTGCATTGACTGAAGTCTTTCTTATATTTGTGTTCAGGACAAAATAGGTTTAGGGGCCCCTGATCAGACAGAACACTACTTAGGGTATTAAATTGGGGCAGGGGGTTCTCAGAGCTTTTACCACACAGGATTAAAATTGAGTTTATTTAATCTCACCCTAGGACTCGGTCCCACTAGAAAACCTCTCCTTGTACTCTTCATTCTCCATCACAAATACCCAAATCAAATTTTTGACCCAGTTTGAGAAGCTACAGGTCTAGAGGAATGAAGATATAGATATTAATTTCAAAGTTAGCGTGTTGTTATGTTCACATTGTAAGTAATAAGCATACTAAAAAAAAGAACTAAAATTGCATTTACTTTCTTTACTTTCGTGTTTGCTTCCTTTATTATTTGTTCTTAAATTTGCCTTTTGGAATTATTTAAAGTGGGTTACTCACTGTGGTTAAAATTGAATAAAGTTTCTAAGGCCCATTACAAGTAATAAATAATAAAATAATAATAAAAATGTGGTCACAAAGAAAATAAGTTAGGCAGCTCTTGCTAATTGGCCTCTTTGTTTCTCCTGCCTGAGTTGCCAGATATGCAGATTCCAGGCAGTGTTTTGGCCAGGAGGCAGACAATCTTGTTAGGAACAATTATCTTGGGTATATTGTTGAATGTAAACTCAATCCCTCTCACACAGAAGCATTCAAAATCGCACCTGGCGCTGCAACCATCAAACTCGGACAAATGTTAATGAGGATAAACAGTCCAGCATTGAAGTTAGACCACAACAGGCAAAGTCCTTCAAAACTTCACCCGGTGTGAATGGAATACCTCAGAACAAAGATCATAAACTAAAGTAAACTCTTCAGCACCACAGATGGCGTGAGTCTGTGTTTATTGCTGTGACGGCATAAATAATTACAGAGAAGACTGGCGTCCAATATATATTTCGTAATGTTGGGTACAATTCACATGTTAGCACCTTTTAAAGGAGAATTACGGCCGATTTCAACATATAGCTCTGTTGTTGTTTTTTTAATTTGTAGTGCTGTCAGTAGCGAGACCAATGAAAGCAATCGGTGCAGTCTACACCGTCTTGTCCTCCTGCTAGATTTGGCACCCAACAGGCTTAAACAGGGCAAGTTTTAAACTTGTTAATCCATTATCTCTTTATTTACTGTTTCCAGTTCTATTTACGTTCATCACTATGAGCGCCTCTTGTACCGTGTCTTCGCATTGACATTTGAGACATAGTTTATAGCTGCTTTTACAACTTTTAGGCCACAAAAAGTCAATTAATAAATACATAGTATATGATAAAGTATTTCTCTACCGGAATTGTATCCTTCAAAACAGCATTTTCAGTGTAATGGAATGCTGGGTTCAGTCTACACAGTATCAGGTCAGAAACGCCACTGGGCGTCGGGCGCGATAATAGATCATTTTATCCCATGTAGTGTGTCATAGTACTCCGATGTCCCGACAGTAAGACCAGCATGTTAGAATTTAGCCTTGTCTCTGGCCAATGAGAGCACAACTGTAAAAATGACAAAAGGAAAAAGGAATGATGTTATTGGTGCTGCAGGAAGAACTGTAAAACAGAGGAAACGTTGCATTGTTTAGGTAAAGCAGGTTTTATTAGCTACACAGGAAGCGCAACACTAGGATGACACACATTATTGATCTTTGCTGCTCTGTAGGAAGAGCAGGTTCCTTAATCAGTTGAAATCGTAAACAGCTATATCGACAGTTTACAAAAAAAGAATAGTAGGCCTATTGTTTGTGTCAAATAAGTTACCTTAAAAATAAGTAGGCTAGTTCCTGATGTGTTGTATAGGAAAGGAGGCTTAAACAACCTGAAAACTCCCACGTTTGATTTTCACCACATTCTTTGATCCGACTTCAGCTAAGTTCAAAAACCCACAGAGTATGTTTTTAGTTACTAAGCAGCTAGTGTTGTTCACAGAGGCCTAACTAACTAATAAGACATGTCTAAGACAGCTTCTTCAGAGCATTAAGCCAAAGCTATAACTCATAAACAACAAAATTACAAGCCCTTATTATCTGGGGTGTATTAAAAAAATGCACACACAAAAAAAAAAAAATCATTAGTTTGTCGATGGGCAGAATTGGTTTGCCTACATTGTGAAAGCATAGGAGTTGGGCCGTACTGTACATTTGCAAAAATCTTAATATGAAGAATAAGAGATAGAGAACATATACTCATGATATACACAGACAGAGAATTGGCCAATACCTAGGAGGATTAGACCGTCCACTTCTACCCTTAGATAGAAATGGAAGAACTCAGCCATAGCCTACAATCTGTCAGAAGTAAGAACAGTTAGCGGTGCTCACATGAGTGTGGCTAATTCATTACGACATGTTTCTAATAGGTACTGTGGCCACTGGGAGGAAGAGACCAAATACAGAGAGAGAGGGCATATATCACAGGTGCAAAGTAAGTAAAATGTGAATAAAGCTACTGTAAATGACGGCATTAAATCTTTAGTGAATATAGAGAAATCTGTTGGTAAAAGTAAAGAAGAGCTGCGCTGGACTTGACCTTCAATAATGTGGTAGCATTGATGATTTGGTTAAAACAAATCCACCCCCAAAACCGTCTGCATGTGTGGAAATAAACTATACCAAATTATTAAGTCTTGTTTGTTTATCAGTGAGTTATTGCTGTCATTTGACTGACGCATTTGTGTAACAATTAGCATATAGGTTGAGGGGAGCTGTGAGTCAGATACAACATTTTAATTAAGGTCATTGTTTAATTATTCTATCATCACCAAAGCTATGTCAACCTTAGCTAATTAAAAGGTCCCATGAAACTAAAACCTTTAAATAAAAACAAAACAAAGAAATCATCCAGAAAAGCAGCCTTTTCCTTTTACATGACTAATCATAGACACGGGGCTTTTTACAAAATATGTTACATACATTCTGAAACATTTGGATGCTATGCATGCTCATCTTCACATCTTAAAAAAACAAACAAAAAACATCTTGTCAAACTCCAGAATATGGTCATATAGGTCATGCAAGATCAAACTAATTTCTATGATAATGCTTTTATCGTATCCTTTTTTTTTTTTTTTTTAAGTCAAGTCATTATAGTTGTTCTCCTTAAACTTTTCACCTACACCACGGTTGAGGTGTTGATAAAAAAAATGAGTGTTAACTGCCAGGGGTGAAGGAAAGTACATTCAAATGTGTACCATAGTCAGGGCCGCCTCAGGTGATTGTAATGAAATCTGAGTAGGGCTCCACCAGCCACGCCAAGCTCTGTGGAAACCAGGTTACTCAGTAAGCTCTGGCCCTGTTCGGCCCCAGTCAGACAACAGCAGCAGCACTGTACTCTCTAACTGACACTATACTAACTAATACTCTACCAATGGCGTAGCATTACTTTAAGCAGAAGCCACAAATTATTTTATTTCAACAATGAACACATCTGACAGCAATGATTTTAGCAAGCACCATTCCAGTCGGCTTGTATCTGACTACCCAGGCTAGAGGACGGAAGCTACGTGAAGTGTCAAACTGTACACGTTCACATTTGTCACATTAATTTGTGTCTAGCGCGTTTTCTATTGCATCTTAACATGAAATTCATCTTGGTACCATATGACATCTTTTGTATTGATTTTCTAATAGCTAGACTGAAATTCTTGATACTCCATGCATTTTTAATAGCTGGGGCTGGTCTCATGGTAATTTTCTGTTTACATATAGACTATTATGCTCCATAAAAACAAAATTTAAAGCCACAAGGAGGCACTCTGATGCCCTTACAGTATTAAAAGTAATTAATTAATTAATAATTAATTTTAAAATAAAAGGCATAACAAGCAACTACTAGTAGTGTGACAAATTAGGGTTTACCCAACCACTTAGTCAATTTAGCATCACATACAGTGTGTATATATATATATATATACACACACACACACACAGTATATATATCATTCAATAAGCAGATGACTAAAATGAAGAGTAGCAATGCTTTGACTCTGTAGGACTCAGATTGAGAACCACCGCAAGAAAAGCATTTATGTATTTTTGCCACATTTACAGTAACCTTAACAAGCCCTCAAAATATTGCAAACAACTCTCTGCAATGCTCACTTTTTACTCTTCATGTGTGTTAATTCACAATATACTCATTGCTTGTAATCCAGTTTACTTTCAAACTACACACTTTACATGTGCATCCCGGGGATTTTCAGTTTTAGAGCAAACAGCACTAGCATATCAAAAGTGTAGTCAATGCTATTAGATGTTGTTGAATGGACTAAGCTGAATGTAGAGTAAAGGAAGGACTTTGAAAAGCGAGGAAACCCTTTTAGTCAGTGCAAGACTGCCTGTAAGACACAATGCCAAGATCTACTGTATGTTAAAATGGTTTTGGTCATTCACTGTAATTGGCATTGTTGGTTATTTTATCCAAGGATATCTACAGTCAGTGCAAGGGTCATAAAGTAACTAACAGTAAGGAGTATAAATATCAGTGTTCTAGCAAGAATAACCTGAAATGTGCTTTTTTCCAAGATCAGGTAAAGAAGCAAAGTAAGAATTAATTTGAATAATTAAATTAATTCTTA
>NC_045753.1:19206413-19230990 GCF_008692095.1 Etheostoma spectabile
GAGAGAGAGCAAGAGAGAGAGCAAGAGAGAGAAAGAGAGAGAGAGCAGAGAGCAGAGAGAGAGAGAGAGAGGCGATGCGGAGTCAGAAAGGGAGGTTGTTTCGGAAGGTAGTCGCGCATTTACCGCAGGAGCAGCAATCGTCAGCAGCGATCGGTGCTCCACCGTAATCTAATTATGTCCACGGCCAAAAGCGCAGAGATTACCGGGTGGTTGCTCTGCTCTTTGCGCCCCATGGCGGAGAGGCAAGTATAGGAACACTGTTAGGTACAGTAACTCATCAAATGTTAACTCGTCAGTATCCACCCACACTGAAAAGTTACCACTGAAAACAACATATTTTCACATATCTTCCCTTAGTTAAACAGCGACATGTTTTCTTTTCTGGCCTTATTATCTCACATATCTGCTACAGGTGACCACAGTCCCAAAAGGGCGGACCTTGCAGCATCATGCACGACCAGGCAAGACATTGTTGGCCACTGTGAAAACACAGATGATGAGAAGACACCGTACAATTAACACTTGGCTTTAAAGAAGCCCTATTTATTTAAGAGGAACTGCTCCTTTATAAATATTCCACATTTCCAAGTCAATGTAAGGTATACCATCAAGGGAAGTCACCCATCAGACTATTTTTCCACCAATCAATAGTAGTCCCGTTTACACTTCCTTCACTGCCAAAAGTGAACATCTAACCCATGATATTTTAATAGCTACACAATAAAGCAGTGAAGTCAAAGTGAAGTGAATGTAAATATACCCCACTATAAGTAAAAGTCCAGAATTTAAAACGGTAGGTGAGTCAAATTGTACTTTTGGCGTGTTTTATTATATACATATGAATTTATTCAGTTTGAAGTAGCATTTTAGATGTTATATCATGATGTATAAATGGGTGAAGACCCCTTTACATACAGTGCTTGAGTAAACATACTTACTTTTCACCACTCTACAGTACTAAATTGTACAACTTTTTACAATTTAATCCCCCAATTCCCCCAACTTGCATGTTTTTGTACACAGAAACAACTCTACACACAAAAACTCAGGAGGGAAACAACATAATTTACATATAATTCTACATTTATTGCTAAACTTTTTGACTAATCATTCTGAATAAAAGTAACATAACTCCCTAAATTGTAGTCTATAAAAATAGGTTGTTCCTACAAACAATTGTAATTTTGTAATGAGCCTATTGGCACAGGGGGAGATGCAGAATACATGCTGTCTGAAGAAGTGTCACAGCCTGCACTTTTTAAAAATAACTACTTTGAGTAGGTAGAAATACGTAGCAAAACTGAACTCCTGCAAAGACTCTGTAAAAAGTTGATTATATATTGTCAGAGTGGATTAATGAATCTCTAAAGTCTCTGTAGAAAGCTTTTGTGTAATCCTGCTCCGAAGCTTTCACTATCTTTGTATTATAAAGATTTCTCTCAGCCTGCTGATCTCTTCACTGTTTGTTTTGAAAGAAGATTACTTTCTAGGCATTTGCACATGGTTGTTTTGTGAGCCATTGCACTTTCCCATATTACTACATTGTCACTTAATATAGATCAACATAGCAATAGGAATAGGCCACGAGAATATGAGAACAGTTAGTATTGACTTAATTTACTTTGTGTCAAATCTGTTAGCCCATCTGGGTAAAGAAGTACAATAAATAAAAGAAAAACTATCCGAAACTGAGTAAACCTTTGCCCAATCAGTCAAGACACCCACCTTGACTTTCACATCTATTTAGCTACATTGCTAATACAAGATGTAGTTTACAGCCAGTTGTAAAAAGGCTTGGCACAATATAGGTTTGGTGTAAGGAGGTGGCATTATGGATCCCAGGAGTTCTTTTAAATTTGCGGTTTAGAGGAATACATAGTATGCTATAGTATGCATAGTATGCCATTCTTCTTCTTTAACTATGATCTGTCATCACAAATCAGCAAAAAAAACAAAAAAATATGTTATTACCATGAGAAATTCCCAGCATTACAAAGTGATGCACAATCCAAAAGTGCTTTGCAGCAGTCAAGGATCAGCCTTCTTTGACTATAGTAATGCACCTCAACCACAATAAGTTATCATTCAGGGCTTTATCCTCTGCTAATAAAATATGTGAAAGGAAGCATAGTAGCACCATCTGGTCAATGATATCCAGGTGCATTTATCAATTACTTTCTTTATTTTGTAATTGAATGGCAAAGTTTAGATATGATAGGTGGAACCAGACCAGTTCAGGCTCCCATATGACTGATCATACCTGTATGTCTGTGGGAATAAAGTATAGTTATTGTATGTGACTGACACTCAATGCACCAATAACTGTAACAGCTGCATCTACTGTACATTGATTTCTAAATGAATTGCCTGTTGGTTATACATCGAGCTGGCCAACCATAACGGCTACAGACTAACTCTAATTTCAGATCTGATAACGCAATCAAAGGATTGAAATTACTACCAGTAAAAGGGGTTTGCAGGCCAATGGCCAGGCCAATTATAGCCCCTATACCACTGTGATCTTACTTGTGTGTCCATCTGCTCTGTTCTGCTCTGTGGGATTACCCCAAATCCTATTGAGCTCAGGGAATGGCAGCCAAGATCAGTAGGCCTGAACTAATCATGACAAACCACCAGAACAAGAGAGGTTTGTCTTTTCCAACAAAGCACAAGATGGATAAAATAAGGAATTATCATTCACTGATTATTAATGATCATCTGAATTGGTACAATTAGTCGCAGATGGCATACTAAATATCTATTATTGCCAAAAAATAAAAAGTGGATGCAGCGGGAGGCAAAAAGCCTGAGAGCTGGTTCAAGGTACCTTCACATAACCGTTGATTTCATAATATTGTCGATCCGTAATGGTTAAATTCTCTTTCCACTGGCTTGCCTCCACAAGAAGTAGAGACACTGCAGTGCAGAAGTCAGATACACAAGCAAGTAGAAAGTTGTCTTATAAAAACTACCTTTTAATCACAGCCGGTTTTTATCATATCTGTACCAATGTTCTCTGTCTCCCTCTCTCTCCTTCTCCTTTACTTAAACCAAAAGCTCTAACGCTATATATATATGAATGGCAGTAATTTAATAGGTGTATGTGCTTTCTTTCGTACTCTTACTAATACCAATGCAAGAAAAGGTAACCACTGAATAATATTTGTTTGTTTTTTAGGTAAAGGGCATGAGGCAAAGGTTCAGTGAAGCAGCTATGCGCTGCACTTTAACAGAGGTGGAGCAGACAAACCAGACTTATATTTGAAAAATCAACCAGCTAGTGTTCATTCTTAAAATCTTCTCTCTTGCAAAACAAAAAAAAATCAGTTTAAAAACACTTTTAATATCGTATCAATCAATTTGTTTGTATTGCTTGTTAAAATTTAATTTTGAGCAGCTCATTGCTGCCCCTTGTGGCTGTTGCTGGGGATCCTCAGGGGGCAGAGATGAGCCCATTTCATCTTGATCCACCACAATGGCACAAGTGACACAAAGGTGAGATTTATGCTTCATCAGATGTATTTTCAGTAATTTTTTCAGTTGTGTAAAATAGACTAAAGTCAAGGACTAACTGGTTGGCACATGTACATCTGTTGCAGTGCAGCCGCTTTTCTTTTTAACTCTTTAGGACCGTCTCCCACCCAGTGAAAAAGACAGTCCCAATCAAGGCTAGTGGTAAATCTGTTTCAATCAGAATTTCAATCAGAAATAACGCCCCTCCATAGTTAGTTAGGGAAAAGGTTTGGTTCCGGTTCAGGTAGGGGGAAACACATATTGAAGGAGGAACATACTTCAGCACAACACCAGCATGGGATGTGCCCGGCCCGGGGCCAGAGGGCTCTGCAGCAGGTGATTTAAACTGCACCAGAACAGCATTGGTACCAATCTACCGAGCACTGGTTATTAAGATTGGGTGCCTGAGCAAAGCCCAAAAAATAATAAAAAAACAACACCCACCCCAGCGACAGCCTGTTTACCAGGCTGACTTCTAGCAAACGATACAGAAGAATCCACTGCCACCAGACTACAGAGCAGCTTCTTTCCTCAGGCTGAGACTCAACTCCACGACAGCCTCTGCACACCACTGTAAGTATATTACCTTTCTTATTAACCTCAGCTCATGTGTTACACAGGATGTAGATTGCACATTGTTCTATATATATATATACAGTAACTGCATCTAAGTAATTTGTATTAAACTACTCTATTTCGGTCTTATGCACACTACAATACAATAATCTCTGTAGTACTCTCACTCCCACTACAGTGTTTACACTATATCTTGTGATTACACTGATATTGTACATATTTCTGTGTGTAAACATGAGAGCATGCAGTGGCCTATTTTCAATGACTGACTAGCTGACGGTTCTCTGTCTCATAAGAATCTGTAAGACAAACAAATGTAATGAGCCAAGATGTCAGCATATGTCAGCATAGGTTTTATAACATGTATTCTGTTTGACAACAGACGCTGTACAGGATTCATTCATCAGACACACTGGGACAAATACAAAGACAGAAAGCAAGATTTTACCACAGAAAATGGAAGAGTAAGAGAAACATGAAAGAAAACGTAGTTAAATCCAACTAGCACTGGAGCCCTTTCTGGTGCATTTGGGAGAGCAGATGTTAATAGCTTAACGGGGCTAAGCAGTAAGTGTTTAATTAGGTCTGGGAAAAATGATTTATTTACCACATCTGGGCCAATGAAATAACACTCTCTGGACTCTGTCCTTTATGATTTTCAATCTGTATTCCCTCCAAAACCTGAAAATATCCCTGCCTGGTGTAGTTTGAGCTTTCAGTTCTGACAAGCAGAATCCCTTATAAACACAGTCTGTGCCCCATAGTGATGTCATCTCTCCTGAAGGGAGCGGAGAACAACTGCACCTGGTGGGAGGAGAGGCACGGTAGGGGGTGTGTCAGTGACCATCAAACAGTGCAGCACAGTTTTAGTTTTGAGGATTACTGGGATTTGTGCATGTCGCCTGCCTGCTCAAACAACATCAAAGCCACACGGTGCTATGTGCAGTTCTGCTCTGTCATTTTTATGGATGAAAGCTTTAACTTTGATTGTTCCCTCAGGCAGGAGTAAAGAAGAGACATTTTCCTCTCACACTATGCATGTGGGTTGCGGTGAGAGTGACCACTCAGCCACAACGATGCAGGAGTGTGGACCGTCATGGTGCTTTATACAGTACAAATCAGGGATTGAGTGGTGGATACAACGTGCCTGATATCATTGAATGGCTCACCACATTGGGAAACAGGTTCCTCTTGGATAGGAAAACCTCATATTTTATTTAATTTAGGGCCTTATATTTGTTTATAGCTATTTTTTCACATCCAGCATAAGGGCATCAGTTTTTTGGCAGATCTGTTCTGGGCTCCCTTTTTCACCATAAAATTGTCATACTGTCATACTGTCATGGCACACACTGTTTGTTCTAAAAAAAAAAAGGAAAACAGGAAACTGGCTTTGCTGTGGCTAGTGCCAGCAGCTATACACCTACTGATAATTTGTTACTTACCACAGTAGTGCCGTTGCACAGTGAGATCGGGCAAGAAAAGGTCCACCAGTCGGTGACCAGATGTGCTGTTTATGTTTATTATTATTATTTGTAAGGGACAATACAATTGTTAACATAAATGTTGACATGTGATGCACTTTACTAGAGTAAGCCTAATTTACATCTGCAGTCCTCTAGCCATGCGTTTAAAAAGTACTGGCCATCATTGTGTTTCCAACATAGAGAAAGTACCAAGACATCTTTGACATTCAGCAGTCAACTTCCCTCTCATCCACAGCAGCTTCATTTTACACATACGGCTGGCGCAGAAAAGCCAGCTGCTGCATTGTTTTGACTGGATCTGAACGCTCCGATGGGATGTTTGATGCTTGATACAGTACGTGTCTAACCAAAGGCCAATTCTGAGCTTGGAAGAACCCTGAAAAGTATAGTTAATCATGAATACCATGGAAACTCAAAATCCTCTGCCACTGGCTCCATATTTATGATATATTTGCACTTCGCCACTCCGCACCTTTAGGATAACAATATTATTGTTTCACTTGGTAAAGCTGAGTCATTTTCATAATGCACGACGTGATAAGCACAGCTGTTTATTAAAAGATGAGGAATGTGACAGAGACAATGATTAATTACTAAATCCTTCCAAGTTATATTGCAAGCCAGTAATACATATTTGCTATAAATGATACTCAAATCTACAAAGGTAGGACACATAATGTAAAAATACATTAAATCTTTTGATTTAAATTTCAGGCTCTATATTCCGTTTATGCTCAATTGTTTAACAGCATTATTAGCTATTTCTCTTCAAGAAGAGTTGAATTTGCCCATTGGCTGCAATGTTATAACAAAAAAATAACAATTTTCTTAGTAGGAATGTAAGAAACCAACTCATATCTATAAAATATCTATAAAATTATCAAGTAGTTGAATTTATGAGTGTTCTGACATAACTTTGCAAGCAACCCATGAATTTCTATCACCAAAATGAGCAAATCCTAATAATTGCAGGAAAAGCGAGTGAGACTTTGAACTGCCATTTGTGGGAAGTGTTTTTCATTGGCTGGATGGACCAGCAGCAACTAGAATAAATCCTGCTGATACTCAAGAGTGATTTAAAGTGTTTTCTGCTGAAAAGGGCTACACTTCACTGCACAACAGGTCAACTTGGGCTTTATCCCCGCACATTCTCAAGTAAGCTAACTTTAGCCGAGAGCTGGATCTCGTCTCCTCTGGAGAAAAGTTAGCCTTGGGCTAACATTGTTGAGCTGTATGAGCTGGATTGACCTCTAGGACACTTTTACAGCCTGTATACCGCAGGGCTATCATCATTATATTCATTTGGGTCCTAACTTAAATTAAACCTCGACAAACACAACATGTAGCATAGTCTTTATTAGGCTAAATCCAACTTTAAATAAAGAGCTGACTCTGTTTTCCTCTGGAGGAAAGTAAGCCCAAACAACACTGATTTAACAGCAGTGCTGCATATTAGCCCTGACGCTCGGACTAAGTGTGACCATGAGGCCACACTGACCTTCGGGACGTCCTACTCGGCCTGTATATCGCAGGGCTATTATTACTTTAGACAGTTTGAAATAAAATAAGATACTTAAGGAAGATTCAGAAAATATTTCAGTTTTAAACAGAAGATGTAAAGCTGTAATTAAAGGATGTTTATTGGGAAACCTCTAAAATACATCACTTCACATTGCTGCTACTACAATTTACTGTATTGCAGTTTACGTTAGCCTTCAACATGCGAAACAGAAAAGCACGTCTGAAATGTCAACAATAAAAGTGACCTCCATGTCCTGTACAGTAGCTAACCAGCTGTCAACAATCTTGTTTTGAATGTGAGTGTTTTCTCAAGCACTGTACAGTCAAAGTGAGCCTTCCTGCTGAGTGCAGCTGCCATCCTACTAAAAGATATTCATTGATATTGGCTTCACTGCACAGTTTGAAATACATGGTCTAAATGCAGTTTCAAAAGAACCATGCTAGAGCAGGTATCAAAGGAAACTGAGTGTCATCAAGAATTACTTTACACAAGAATCAATTTCATGTCTAAATTCAGTTACAAACAATTCCATTAGTATCGGTTTCAGTTGTCAGCTTTTGAGTCATATGGTGTAAATGCTGATTCAGGGGCATTTCCATCCCACCAATTAAAGGTTTTGCAGGGGGAAACATTAAGCGACAATTCTGCACCAAATAGAGCCTGGAAGACAGCCAGTTAAATCAGCCTCAGGGCTGATTTATGGTCAACATTTCTTCTCCAACAAGACCAGACAGTAATAGCAGTGAACCAAAGCTGTTTACAATTTGAACTCAACATGTTACATTCATATTTGTGTTATTTGTGTGTGTGCGCGTGCGAGCATCTCTGCAAATTGGGTTCCAAACCTATCCTACATTCGCTTTACATATACAGTTTACAGTAGACACACATACATTGTTGTTATATTTCAAATTCAGTTAGGTGACCTATAATTGCACTCTTGTTGCCACATAATTAGAACTCTGAAAGAGCACACACATGAAACACAGAAGGTGCATACTCTGAAAAAGGTGCTGAAGTAGAAGTAAATTAAAATAAATCAAAAGGACAGAATGGTTGGCTCACATTAAATGTACCGTGTATGGCCCCACTGCCATCTGCTGATGTAGTGATATCTATAAACAAAGAATTTAAACAGACCAGTATTCTCATATTTTACGACCAGTTGAACAACACACAATGCTAATTATCTAACTGTGGGTTAAATATGTGTGAAGGTAAACCTACACTTTATATTGAAAAAAAACTATAAGTTATCAGTTATTGTAACATGATGTTCAGTCAATTACCTTTTATACTGTAATTTATCCACACTAACTTCAAAAGAAGTAACCCTGCAAAAAAAAAAAAAAAAAAGCTTGATGGACCTATCATTTAATAAATCAATTCCAAAGGATCTTTAGGAAAGAACATTTTTACTCCCAAAGTTGTTTTACAAGTGGGTTGAAAATCAATTAATCAAATGAATGACTTAGTGAATTGGTGACAGTCACTGGACTCTCTCCCTTGTGTTCTTCCCACGATTTCTGCAATGACGCCAAACATTTGCCAGGACTTTCTGCTCGCTGTCACAGCACTGAAATCCATCTTCTTCAAATGAGGCAGGGCAGTGATCACATGATTCCTATACACACATAGATAATACACATACACACACACAACACACACACACACACACACACACACACACACACACACACACACACACACACACACCCACACACACACACACACACACACACACACACACACACACACACCCCCACACCCCCACACACACACACACACACACACACACACACACACACACACACACACACACACACACAGTAAATCCAGGGGCTCCGTAACATTTTTTTGGCGCTTGTTTAATAAACTGAAAATTGACTGTTGCATCTTAGTCTTTTTCAATCAAGAAGTGAATGCATGAGAAATCTAAATAATGGAGAATGCTGTTCCTGTGTGTGTGTGTGTGTGTGTGTGTGTGTGTGTGTGTTTCCAGTGGTGGAATATAACTATTTGCATTTACTCAAGTTCTGTACTTAAGTACACTTTAGGATTTACTTTATTATTAGAGTATTTCAACTTTATGCTACTTTTTACTTCCACTGCACTACATTTCAGACGGAAATACTGTACTTTTAACTCCACTTCATTTATTTAACAATTGTAGTTTATTTCAGTTTAATATTTCTAAATTATAAGGTTATAAAAACAATGTGCTTTAATCAAGATTAAACCAGTTGTTGCCAACTTTTATGGACTGGACTGTGACCCCTTACAAAACAGCTGTATCGTTGAGGCTTCTTGTCACGTTTTAGGTATCAATTAGTTGCTAAAAGTTCTACAAAAGAGTAATTTGCCCTCTTAACCTCTCAGATGGTTTCATTAAAATAAGTAAAACTCTCCAATTTTACACTATGAGGCACATATTTGCAGAACTTTGTTTTTTCTTCATTCCCTCTCCATTAATCATCTCATAACCCATCAGCTGTATCTGTTTGGTAACCATTGGGCTACCTGAATGTAAACTCAGTGTTTGTCTCAGCTCTATTAGATTTAGCTCTTTAGCCGACTAAAGATGGCTGCAGCTATCGTTTATGGGTTACAGCCTAAGCAAATCAGAGTGTGTGTACTGTGAATATGGGACACATTCTGTGTAAACTAAAAGATAATGAAGTCTCCACCTGTAGTTCATGTTGGTTTCTATGGGATTCCCATGCAGCGTTATGGTATGTAGATACTGCAGCTCTTTCAGCTGGTCAACATCTGACAGGTTCCAGATGTTGTTGCCGTGAAGGTACAACACACGCAATTCACTCAGCTCGCAAAATAGCTGGAACAGAGACCAACACTCACACACACAAACAGACAGCCACACACACAGACACAAACAGACAGCCACACACACACACACACAAGTGCAAATTAAAAAAAAAGCATGGATGCTTAAATAATACTAGCAGGTATGAGCTTATGCCAGTGTAGTAATTAAGGCATACCAAAGATTCAAAACACAGAAATGGATGAGTGATATGTCTGTGTGTGTTTTCAAAGAGAAAAAGAAGACAGAGAGAAAAAAGAAAAAAGGAAATTTAAGAAACATGCAAACAGACAAGCCATGAGAAAAGAGGGATAGAAGTCTTACTGGGTCTAAGCACGTGATTTTGTTAAACGACAGGTCCAGCCAGCCGAGCTTCGACGGTTGAGCCAGAAAGTGGTTGAGAATGTACTGAAGGCCGATGATGTCAGAGATGCTGTTGTTACTGAGACGCAAACTGCAGCTCTGATACTTCCCCTTGGAGTTTGTCTTTAAAGGCCGCAGTCCATTTCGGGGGACCTCTGCCAGCGCACCTGGACACACAAAGTAATTACATTGAAAATCAAGCTTTTTTTTTATAATTAAATATTTGCATTTTTATCTATGCTTCTAAATCCGTTTTTTTAGGGTGATGCATTGCACTCAGTATGTGTTCATTATCCTTTATGGTTTTCTCCACAGCCTAGAAATGAGGCATCAACTTTACTGTGCTCTATTTTTGGGTGTTTTATTCAATACATTTTCGTGTTTGTGACAGCACATGGACAATAACTTACAGTGTTATCGTAATTGTCAAAACATTATTTTTAATTAACTAGAAACGCAAATGTGCTAAAAAAATAACCAGCACAGCTCAGTCCCCAGGAGAACTGTAGAAATACACTGTATAAAAAGAAATACATAATAATACATAGCTTATACAGTCACCTACTGCAAAGTTAGGAAAGTCAGACAAACTGTAAAACATTAAAGGGCAAGTATTATATAGCATTATCAGGATAAAACTTGTATTTTGTGTTTGTACTACAACATGTTTACATGCTTTAATGTTAGATGTTTAATGTTTGGTTTTTTTTGCCCATGGCTGCTGCACCTTTATTCACCCTCTGTATGAGACGCTCTATCGGAGCGCCTGTCTATTTAATCCCTCCTCCTGAAAAAGCCCAGTCTGCTCTGATTGGCCAGAGTGTTTCCTGGAATTTCTGGTTTGCTCCTGTTTTGTTTCACTAGCTAGTATCAGCTGGAGTTACTACAACAGAGTATATAGCAGGACTTTGTACCGTAAAAAAATCACTAATAAAGGCTTCTAAACCAAATATCACAAAACCGGACATTTCCCAAGGGACTGGAATTTGGGGAAAAATTACCAGGATTGGTCACCAAGATTACGTTGCATTAGCATGCAGCTATTTAATAGTTAGCAGTATGCTAACGCTAGATTGAGGAACGAAGCAGCACTTTCTACTGTCAAAAATGGCAGATAAAGGCTTTTTTAACGATTTTTTGGGGCATTTTCAGCCTTTATTTCTGGACAGCTGAAGACATGAAAGGGGAGAGAGAGGGGGAACAACACGCAGCAAAGGACTGCAAGTCAGAGTTGAACCTGGGCCTGCTGCGTCAAGGAGCAAAACCCCACCCATGGTCGCCCGCTCTACTAACCGAGGTATCTGGGCGCCCGCAGATAAAGGCTTTTAAACCAAATACTACATAAACAGAAGATGTAATGTAATGTGTAAAAGGAATAATGTTACTCGGAATTGGGGAGTCAAAATGACATTTTACTGCCGTTAGCATGTAGATACATGCAACAATTTTAGGACTGAAGTGGCTTTAAACATTTTTTTAAACCGAAGCGTTTAGAATAGTTGGAAATCTGAACGTGTCAGCTCATACGTTTACCTCATTATTTGAACATTTAAAATGAAAATCCAATATTTTAAATTGTAGATATGACAAAAAATATGGAAAAGCATAATATGTCCATTTTAAAACAGAGGAATATGATACTACCTGTGATACTGTTGATATCCTTAAATGATAGATCCACTGGAGGGCCGTACATGTTTAAGACCAGCAAAAATGTTCAGGTGAAACTTCTGAAATTGAACACTGAACTTCTGCAGACCTTTCAATAGTTTCAAATATAAACATTTGGCTCCAACTAAACTTAGATAAACAACTGTTTCCTAGCAACTACCAACTGTTTCCTCAAGCAACACTAGATTTAAAGCTGTAATCTTGAAGGTTTTCATTTAAATAACTGTTAAAGTCGCTATCTATCGCTAAAGAAAGTAACAGGTTCAAGTTCAGGTTACTTTATTGGTACCTTTGGGTAAACTAGGTTTACAGTCTAAGAGGCAGGACATCCCCAAAACTTTGTGGACCACCACATAACATGTAACACACCAATCCTTAAAACATGTACTAGAGACAATAAAACATGGATAAAAAGAATAGAAAACAGTACATGAACAAAGTGCTAGTGCGTCTTGTGCAAGTAATTCTAATTCTGCAATTTGTTTAATAGAGTGATTGCCAGTGGGACAAAACTGTTTTTTAATCTTGTAGATCTGCAACCGGGGAACTGTTAAAACCATGCTTTAAATTTGTGTCAACTTGTTATTAACGTGTTCATTTTAGAAGCCCTAACAAATTCATTCTTTCTGTTCATGTCTTTTCTAACACAATAGTGATTGAGTGTATGGCCAACTGGTTGAAATACTGCAATAATCTATTTGCAGTATTACAAACTGGGTGTCTGTTTGGACATTCACTGTAAAAAAAAAAAAATAAATAAAAAACAATATGCCGTTCATTCCATTCTGTTTTTCTCCATTGTATACACACAAAATGTAACTATGCACACAATTCTGAAAATGTGAAGCTATGCATCAACAACAAGACTCCAAACCATAGAAATTATTCTAAATCATTGCCGAGCATGTTTCCCAGGATTGTCACTATGGTCACCATAGAGACACAGTTGATAATACTGCAAATACATACGGTCACTTACAAATTTCCATTCCATTTCATTATAGACAGACTACCAGTTGATGGGTATTGATGGGTGTGAGTGGGTGGCTGATGTTTATTCCAATATCTACATTGCCCATGTATCATTGCACATTATCAGCAACCATTCATCCAATGTTCCAAAAGCACATTATGTTAACTAAACTGATATCATTTTAAAAAAACTAGAAAAACACTGGACAACACTTTTGCAATTATGTCAGCACATAATGTAATCTGAAAACGGCTGCTCTGGTTAAAAAAAGAAACAATGCAACTGATATCAGCTGTGTAATAAAAAAAAATAATCTAAAAAGAAAAGAGTACGAGTTGTGGATGAAGGAATCTCCAGACAGCAGCCGACATGCAGCAACTTCAGGTACGGCAAAGAAAGAACAGTCACAGCACAGGACGCTGGTTTTCAGAGTCATTTTGTGTCACTTACGCTTGTTTCCCCCGGTTAGTTCTCCCAGGAAGACGAACACACAAACACACAGACGATGAGGAATAAAGTATCGGAGATTTTGTGCCTCCAAATCCGAAGTGAATAAACTCCAGAATCAAAACTGTTCTCGTCCTCAGAAACAAAACGCCTTCAACTTGTCTTCAAGTTTGTTTTTTGCTCCTTTTTTTTCTTTCGGAAAAAAACCCTTTGTGCGTCAGAATTTCATGATGTTTGAGCGGTTTAAATTTCAACGCCCTATTTATTTATCTGAGGGGATCATGTCTGGGTTTCCTTAATTTATTTAAATGAACATCTTCAAGATTACTAAAAATCCTTATTTATCTTGTTTACACATGCTAGGTGCAATACACCATCATAGTTTATTTATTATTAAGCCCAAGTAGGTTAATTATAAATGTGCTCTATTACTGTACCTATGTTATCAATAGTGAATGAGTTTGCACAATAAAATGAGCATGACATATTAACTGCAACCTTTGAAGAGTAAACCACATTTTTCGGTAACTTTGGAGGAAATGGGAAAGGTTAAGAGCCAGAACTGAAAATTTAGGAGTTTGAATCCAGTCACACAAACACACATTTGGGGCAAGAAATAGACCTCTAAAGGACTCTGACCCCGTCCGAAATAGTGAAAACAGCTCATTGGGTAGCTCTTTTGCCTCCAGCAAGAAAATCCTAAATTCAAAACCAAATGACAACCTCAGGCCTTTCTGTATTATCTCCTGTGGGATTCCTCGGAGTGCTTCAATTTCCTCAAACAATCCAAACACACGGAGGTCTATGTGAGCACACTTAAACTTTTGCACCTTCACCTTGTGTGCGCTAGTATATGCTTCAGCATCCCTGAACTGGACAAGCAGATTAAAGCTAAAAGAGCACAATAATTACAACATAATATGAACTTGAGGGGGCAAATGGAGGACGAGTTTAAAAAGAGAGGAGAGGTGATGATGGAGAATTACATCCATCAGATTGAGTTCTTCCTCATCTTGTCGCTCAATCAAGATGCCGGTGTGTGTTTGTGTATTTGTGTGTGTGTGTGTGTGTGTGTGTGTGTGTGTGTGTGTGTGTGTGTGTAGCTTCGCCAATAGCACAATAGCATTTCATTGAAGGAGTCCTTCAATGAGATGTAGAAGAGGCAGACAGGGATACACACGGTGACTCAAAGTCAAGGACGCAGACAGAGACAAAAGGAGACACTGGCAGGAATCAGGGTGTTTGTGACCAGATTTCTAGCATGTCAGACAGCGTGAAGTACAAATGTGAGAAGGTTTTATAGAGTTTATTTATTAGCTATTAGCTATTAGCTTCCTCACAGCTGATTTTCACTGGTGTGTGTGCCTTCCTCTTGGCTACATCTCTTTATAGTGAGGAAACAGGGTCATTAGTTGCAATTGAATAAAATATCAAACAGGAGTCCCAGTATCTCTCCAAATGCAGGCTTATGTCCAGACTAGATGGAAAGATCTGGACTCCACTGCACTTTTTTCTCACTCTGTTACTGCCATCTACATGCCCTTGAGTGATGCACTTAACTCCCATTTACTACAGTGAGTCTGTTCAGTAGCAAACAGTAGGAAACTGAAGCAGCTCAAAGGTTTTTAAACTGGGGAAAAAACTCAGGGATCACATTGTTTTTTAAGTAATAAATACGCATAATGATACGGTGACACCAGAGGATGTACTTTAGGCTACAAGATAATCAGCATAAAAATTAAGTTGAAAAGAAATACTGCTGCCGGGAGAAGATAAACACCCGCAGGCAAAATTCAAAGTCAGAATTTTGGGGGCGGAGCAACGAGGTTGAAGCAGCACGCACAGCTGTTGTGTTCACTGTTGTTTTTTTGACATGTACACCAGTATAAAGCCGTGTTTTGGAGTTAACACAAAATTTTGAGGGAAGTTGTAGATTTTGGAGGCATTTCATGTCTGATGGTGATAACAAAAATTGGGGACAATTATTATTTTTTCATGTGTTAAGGGCTGTTTGAGCACCAAGGTTAAATGTTCAGAAATCTGTGAGACATTTGCTCTGATGTCCTAAAGTATTGCATAATACAGACACAATATAATGACAAATATTATGTTTAGCCATGGGCGGTCTCAAAAACTAAGATCAAAAAGTCAAAGCAATATCAGTGAAAAGTGAAAGCGTTGAAAGAGTTGTGATTCATACTAAGTATTACCTTGGCAGGGCCTCTTCTGGTAACTATCACTGCAACCCATCTGCTTCTAAATTTGCAACAAAAAAATAAATGGATGGCAGTAGCTCATTCTGTAGGGACTTGGAGGGGCGGACAGGAGGATCGCTTGTTCAGCCTGTGTGTAACTAACTGAGTGAAAAAACTTCTCATTGCAGGATTAATAAAGTATGTCTTCTTCAAGCCTTAACTATACAGTTGCCATATGCAGATATTCCAGAAATGATTAGTCTTAAAAACATTAGCATTTAATGTAATGCAATTTTAATGTTGTGTTTGGGTTAGAAATACAGGCTCAGTGGAGTTGGAGCAGCCTTCAGTAATGACATTAATGACATTCATTTCTCTTTGCACTTGTGATAATAGGTGGTCTGAGCAGACAGAGAGGCATAAAACAAGCACTCCAGGCTGCACTGCGGCATGAGATCTGCATAACACAACCACTGCTGTGCCACACCAACTGTTATGGTGAGGTTGCATTTGTTTAGAGTCATACAATCACCCAACAGGCACAACAACAACAAAAAAGGCATTGTGGCTGCATTTGCATTTCCATGTAAAGACAAAAACACAGACCAATGTGTGTTATGATTCATTTTTTATGTTAAAAATGAATCATACCAATTGTTTAAGTCTGCCTGTTGCTTTCCCATTCACTTGAAAAAATGAGGAAACATGTGACTTTAAAAAACACAATGTCTTCAGGTAAACGTCTAATGATCTTGTACAGCCAGCGCATTAAAATAGGGGAATTTTTTTCTAACAAAAACAGACCGGAAAACCCAGACCAAATGCGTGAAATATGGACATTTGGACAGTGGCTGTCCACGTCTGATGCAACGAAAAAGGCACCCTTCGGCGTGTGTGTATAACATACTGGGGAGAGCAGCATCTAGACGGGCTGTAGTGAGTAGTATGTAAAGGAGAAATTCCGCGTAGGGACGTTGGTCGGGGTGGTGGATGGGTCAAACACAGGACTTTCCCCCAGGAGAGTGGGGTTTGTGTCCCTGTGTGTCTTTAACCGTCCTGTTATTGCCGCATGTCAAGGAAGTCACTTTCTTCTTTAACCTGCCCATTATTCCCCGCATATCATGGAACCATAAGCCAACCAACAACCTTTCCCTAAACCTAACTTCCCCGTTACCGCGAGTCACAGAACCGTAAGCCCCACCCACAATCATTTCTATAACCTAACAGAGTGAAAATGGACGCCAATAGTCCCGACCAAGCATGTGTTATGATATTAACAATAACAATGACAAAAGCACCTGACCAAGCATCTGTATTTTATGAGATGGGAGTGAGAATGTGTTGGAAAATCACAATGGTGCAGGTGTAGCCAGTATAAAGAAAGTAAAATTGCTGCCCTCAGCCCGGCAGGCACCACTCAGCAAAAGTACAGTGTGAAGCCCCCAAGATGGTTGTCATATTCGCCAAGGAAAAGACTGATTAATTGGATTAGTTTGCAAGAGTTTCCTTTCTGGTAAAGTGCCTACGCCTGGTCTCATTTTGCTTAATGTGATAACTTCATTCTTTAAGCTGAATACAGTCAAGTCACACTGGTTGCACATTCAATATTGGAGAAAACAGAAATTGAAAGAAATTGGAGAAAATTGCAGCTACAGCTACAGAGGTGGGAATGACATCTCATGTGCCTTTGGTTCAAGGCAATTTCTTAGGCAAATGCCAGTGGTGCCATTTTTACTGTAACACCACAAGAGAATCAAACAGACGTCATCATTGCTCATGCCCTCTAGGGAACTTAGTTTTGCCCAAGGGGACAAGTAAACAGACACTCACAAACATGAATTGGAGTGCAAACCTACTGTACAAAGACCTCAACATACAATTGCATTCATTTCACACACCAAAACAAGACCACAGCCACAATCCATATTTTTTGTTGCCCAAAGGGACATAGAGGCGATCCTTTTGGCTATTACACAACTACAATTCTCTCCCAGAGATTTCATGTCTTCTCCCTCATCTTGCCTCTTTCTCTTCGTCTCTACTTCTTCAGAAGTATTGATCGTTTACATTTTAGGACAGAGCCGGGACGATCGAAAGGCGGGACGGATGAAACATTCCAGGGTCAAACATTCGAGTGCAATGATGGTAGACAGACTTCCTTAGGTCAAAACATAGAGCATGTTAACCCCCTATCAGCCAAATATCTTCCTGTTATTTCTTTTTATCACCGAGTTACAGCTGATAAACACGTTTTGATGTTCAAAAGTAAACTTCATTAGCGGTTAAATTTTTTCGATTATTAATAATTAGTATTAATCTTCACTTAAAGGTTTGACAACATGATTATTCAGTAGACCATTTAGTATCCTCCACAATCTTAGACTTTCATATTGCATGCTTGTTTACATGGAAAGCAAAACAGGTTATAATGTCCCCGACCTGGCTGTAACTCCATGGATTTTAAATAAATGCACAAATATGTGTTTATACAATAATTATTGGAGGTCAGACATGGAAAAGCAATTTTAGAAAGATGAAAATATATTTGGGCCCACCAGGCATTTTGCCATGTTATCCTATGGAGACTGGCGGGCTGTGGGGCGTAATAATGTACAATAATATATATTTTATTAATCCTGCAAGGGGAAATTACAATTTTACACACAGGCCTGAATTACACACACATGCTCAGTATACATGCACTAAATGGAGAGATGTCAGAGTGAGGGGGCTGCCTATGGAACGGCGCCCCGAGCAGTTGGGGCTTCGGTGCCTTGCTCAAGAGCACCTTGTCAGTGCCCAGGAGGTGAACTGGCATCTCTGCAGCTACCAGTCCACCACCATACTTTTGGTCCGTGAACCGGCGACCCTCCGGTTCCCAACCCAACTCCCTACTGACTGAGTTACTGCCAATAACATTTGAATGTGCAGTGAAACATGATTTTCGACAATAGAAACATGATATAAATGGAAAAACGTACTGTTCTAGTTATAAAAATGGCAGAATCATCCACAGTACATGATATTTCAACAACCGCTTCAGACACGCATCACGATGATGGCAATTACTTGTTAACAGACATTCACAAAGACATATAGCCCTGCAACAATATCTAAAAAATGCCCCCCTTGTCTGTCAGGACTTGACTCCAGTGATGACAAACCTTGACAACATTTATATGTTCTTTTCCACTCATTTTCTCTCTGTGTATAAAACCCACCTTTCTATTGCTCTGCATGCATACCTTCAGCCTCTTCCTGTCACTATCTCTTACTCTCTTCCCTCACCTCTTCTTCTTTTGGTATTACATAGGAGGTCATGCTATTAGCCCGCTCGACACACATGGCTGCTTTCCTTGTATTAGAACGATACTAAGAGTCAATCAGCTGCCCTCACAGCCAGTCACTCAGTCAGTTAGCTGCTCTGTCACATGGCCATTCAACCAGTCACACAAAATATCAGTCACGCCCAGGGTGGGAAATTAGCACATGCCACCAGCCAATGGCGGGTACTTTTTCAAAGTGGCGGGTGAGTTCGCCTTGCATACCAGCCACAGTGGTGGGTGGAGTGGGCTTCAGGGCTAGTACGTGACATCGGTTTAAAAAATGTGGCAACATATCCCGGTGTAAGGAGGACCACCGCAGAGTCAGCTGTAGCACCTGTTGAGGGCGAAGTAAAGAAAAAGAAAAGGTACTTTTCGAACAAGTGGCACATTGTGGCTAAGGGAAAACGAGGGAATCGTTAGCCTACTAGGGTTGGGCGGTGTTCCTTAAATTAGCAGTTGATCAGCATTTAAATGCCCTCTGTAAATAGACAGTATTGAATGCTACCGCTGGTAAGGGCAGTACATTACAACTTGACCTGGTTATAACAGTAATAACCTAATATACCATCATTACTGTGATTAAACTACATTCTCTGTTGTATTTGCACTGAATAACGCATTCAATAAACAGAAACATAACTCTTGCAGCGCACATGAACAGATTGCAATATTAGCTTACACATAAAATAGCACCCTTGGGAATTAGCCTCCTGTTGCTAACGTACATTCATAAATGTAAAGATGGGCCAGGCAAATTATTATTTTATTTGCTTATATTAATAAAATATGTAATAATAATACAACATAATGTACTAAAGCAATTCAAAATATGCTAGTGCACTTTTTATACATTTTAATTTTTGAATTCTGGAAAAAGTGGCTGGTAAAATTGGGAATTAACTTATTTGGGCAATTAACTTTTTTGCTTACCAATCACAGTTAATTTCCCACCCTGGTCACGTCAGTCAGTGTGAAAGCCAGCGCGAGTCAAGCATGGTTTAAGTCCATTAGTAAACCAGTTAGTAGCTGACGCTATACAGTGATGATATGCTAATTAGTGACTCTGTACAGTTACTGTATGGTTGGAGAAATACAATACATACATACATACTATAGGAATGGGAAAACTTTCATCTGTTTTAAATTACATTGTAATTGGCAATAGTGTCAAAACCCAGATTACAAAATTCACGTTAAAAAGGTATAAAAACAGTTTGATACAATTTGAAAATATATTTGATATGAACAGTATTCAAAGTTTTGCAGTCAATTTTTGGATGCCGAGTTACTTCTGTTGTGGTCGACAGTTAAAAATGAGCATTAACATGCAGAGTCCAAAATTAGCACTATCTACCTGCCAAATGTTGGTAAAATATGCAAGTTGCTGGTAGATTTGCTTAACTCACCAGCCAAAAAACAATGGTTATCTATTGGGTGGCTGGTAAAATTTGAACATTCACTAGCCATTTGGCTGTTGGACAAAAAGTCAGTTTTGGACCCTGTTAACATGCATTCATTTGTATTTATTTTGCAGATTTAAAAGTTTAAGTCAATGAAAATTTGCATTACATTTGGATAGAAACCTGACTATGGAGACTCAACGTTATTTACATTCATCTAGGCCTTCTACCATTACAGTGTACACAATCTGTTATTTCTAAAGAAAATGGAAGAGCCCATATTATGCTCATATTCAGATTCATAATTTTATTTTGAGGTTGTACCAGAATAAGTTTACATGGTTCCATTTTCAAAAATGTGTTGTACTGCACATTGCTGCAGCTCCTCTTTTCGTGTGTTGACATCTCTGTTTTAGCAACAGAGTGAGGCATCACACTTCTATCCCATCTTTGTTGGGAGTTGCACATTCGCAGTACCTAGGTGCTAGAAGCTAGCGTTGCTAGCAGTTAGCCACCTCGTTCTTAATTATATAACACACGAGTTCCCCCTAATCTACAAAATACATTTTTAACATATTTTGGTGTAAACAGATACAGAAGGACAGATCTTTTTGTGAAGTTAACAGACAGCGTTACACCTCTAGTGTTGACTCTAAAGAGTACAGGGGTCTCAGGTTTCTTTTAAAAAATCATTCATTTACACCAAAGAGAGCATCTAAAAAGATACACAAACTGAAAAGCTGCACAACATTGTTCATCACAAAAGGACAGTCTCATCATCAATAGTCTTTTCTTTCAACCAAAGACCACTGGGAACCCTTTTTTACCTTTAAATACCACCCATTTCACCCTCATTCAATTACACAAAGTGACTGCAGGGAGAGACTCAATACAACTACTGTGCAGCTCAGCTGGAGCAGGTGGGGTTAAGTGCTTTTGTCAAGGGCACCACCAGGGAGGTGTGCTGGAGAGGAGGGAGCGCGTTTTCTCGGCTCAGAGTTGGGGATGGGCACTCCACTCACATGCCAACTTCTTCACCCTCAAATCTCTAATACTTAAAAGCCAAAGAAATTTCACACATTTGTTTCAAAACTTATTTTAGGTCTAAAATATGAACCTAAAAAATCCTGGTGCAGGTGTGTAGGCAAATACGTCCCATTACATTGATCCTGTGTGGTGCTTCTTTTGATTTTTTAAGTAGCCTTGGTTGATAAGGTAATAAAAGTAATTCACACCTTGCCAAGCAAGATCAGAGGGTGCTATATTTGAAATGAAATGTCCTTTTTAATTTGCAACATGGATTCCCAGGAACCGGGTGATTAGCTAAGCTGTTAATCATTTCCCTTGAGGTAGTAACATTTGTTTATATTTAAGTATTAAAAAGTTATGTGATGATCATGTTTGATATTTCTGGATTTCACATTGCAGTGCCAAATATAAATGTCTTTTCATTTTCTGTGTCAAGACTAGGCAGCTTAAAGACAACTTACATTTTTTTTAAAGTTAGGCTCATTGTTAGATTGATGATGGTAACCAAAACATTTCAATACTTTTTAATATTAACTGCTCGGGGCGCCGTTCCTGTTACAGTCAAGCCATTGCTAACGGAAGCCATTGTAACGGTTGCTACAAAGCTAATTAAGACTATTAGCTCCACACAACTCTCTCTGTATTTCTACGTATGGCTATGTATAGAAGATTGTGTTGTCCGCCCGGTGACTTTCTCCCATAGAAACTAACAACTGCGTGGAGGAGGGGTGGGGGCGGTGTGCGATCACGGAAGGCTTGTATCATGTGGACGCGCCAACAGTGTTGTCATTACTTAGAATTCCTCTTGGGGGAAACAGAAACTACGCACTATAGCTTTAAGGTTAACCAACAGACACAAAATTATCTAATAAACTAAAACTTTATCAAATCAAATAAGATTTAGCTGGAGCGTGAACCCGTGGTCACTGGAGTTGAAACTAACTACTGACTTTAAAATCACCCATAATATGATTAAAATGTGAGACACCTACAGTAACTGTCTAATCACATCCTTATTTTGTTTGGAAATGCTCAAAATATTTAAAACTATTGACCTTCCAGCAGCAAATGTTAACATGCTAACTTGCTTGTACTAAGTTACTTAAACTAAGGTGGTGCACACAGAAAAAATTACACTTGCTAACTATGGTGTAAGATTTATTTTGTATCTTGCGAGCGCGATAAAACATGCTCACGGGCAAATTATACCATTTCACACACGCATATATCACTCTTTGCGTACAGGCAGCTGTGAGCGTGAGACAAATCAGAGAGAGAGAAAGAATGGCACCTACGTGTATAAAATGTAGCAGCACGTGCACAGAGCTGTCACCACGTGCCTGGGAGTGTCCGCTGTGCGAGCGCAGGAGGGCATACACGCTCCTGCAGGTAAACTCTGCTCTCGAAGCCTGTTGTTGGGATATGTGTGATGCTGTTGAAATGTCCATTAATCCTCACCGACGTACACAATGTAAAGTTACCCTTGTCTCTAACATTAGAGCTAGCCTCAGCTAACAAGGCTATCGTTTAGCCTTCTTAGCTGCTGGCTTGCATCAGCAGGCGGGACCCTACTATACACACCAGAAATGGCAGAGGACAAATGCTCTCCCTCACAGCTTGCAGTTGCCTGACTCAAGAAAAAAATTTGTAAAATAAAAAAACACTGCATAAACTCTGCTACTGTTTTTTTTATTTGAATACAGGTACATTCACATATAGGCCAAAGAGATTGCAATATAAGCCTGGCTATTACTGTTAAGACTATAGCATACATATGTCAAGGATGTATAAATTAAATAAACTTCATCTGGAGTCCGATTGACTACGGCAACACTGTTGACCGCATCAGTGATCTCTTTCCATTCTGCATTCTTCCTACAGTCTTCAATTACAGTTTTTAGACTGACAAACAGTACATGTTAGTGCAAATAAACCTGAGATATCAGGATTTTAATCTCCACCTCTGAAAAGTGCCGCTTCTTAGCCAGATTACATCTGGCCATGTCGTAGGGTTGTACATTGGTGTGATACAAACATTTTATGAAACCCACGTGAAGATTGTTGTAAAATGATTTCGGTGCTCATATCTGCGCTGGTTTCTACGTTAGGTTGATAAATGAGGGCCATTATGTTTTGTTTAACTTTGCCTGTACAACTCAATTGAATTGGTGCGTAATATGCGTGTGAAGAATTATATAATTTGCTCGTGAGCATGTTAGTATGCCGACCTTAGCATTTCGCTCCAAGAACTGTTACAGTACAACCTCATAGACAAGACGGTAGAGTCTTTGTCTGGTTTAAAAGCTAATGAGGCAAACGGCTCATCCTTAAATACCCCATTCTCTAATATGCAATGTTCTATATTTCTTTTAGCATCAGACAGGGCTTTTTTCATTCCTTGATAGAATGTTTTATTTTTGGATCCAACTTGTATATTGCAGAAGAGAATTAAGTATTCAAACACTGAAAATCTATATTTAAAAAGGATTGTTTTATGATACAGAAATCATTTTGAAATGTTAATGTGTTTCTGCCATATGAAGGCCTTGTAAGCTCCAAGGGCTTAGTTACTGAATACTATATACACTGAAGTTTTACAAGATAATTTATTTGTAAAAGAGTATTGAGGGCAAGTATGTTTAAAAATTTGCACTGAAATCTCACCACTTTATATTCAATTGTCTGAATCAATTATACATACATATGAGAAACCAAAATCAATCTCTATATGTGAGGGAATAACTGGGAGGACAACTTTGTATTAAAGTCTTTATACTGACGCAATACGTGAAGTCCTCCAGTAAGGAGCGGACATCCCATTATCTCACACTATACTGCATTTCAGTGCTAATATCTTTAACGTTTAAAAGTTTGTGAGGGTTCAAATTTAAACATCGCAGTTTGACATTTTAAAATGCATGAACCGATTTTGAGCTGACTTGACTTCATTCAGAGTTCAAAAGAAATGCCAATCAAGTTAAAAATTGAATAAGTTCACAGTTAGAAAATTAGATTTAATAAAGCGAGGAAATTTACACAGTTAAGATCTGAAATACATATTTAGTATAAAGACAACCTCCCATTTGTGACATTATCGCCACCTCAAAGCCTTCAGAAAATATAAATCAATTTTGATTGACTTTGTAAAGGTCATAGGATTACGAAGGTAATGGAAAGATATCTATCTTTATGGCCTGTCAAATGAACAATTGGCATCAGCAGATTTGCGCACACACACACACACACACACA
>NC_045753.1:19231000-19234337 GCF_008692095.1 Etheostoma spectabile
CACACACACACACACACACACAGTCATTTGAATATGTGATTTAACCCCTTTGACTGTACTAGAGTACCAAAAAACAATAATTCATTATTATCTACCACACACAGACAGTGACCTCTTAGCTTTAGAGAAATAAGTGATGGAGAGAGAATGTGCGTGTCTACATGCGTGGAGAAAGAAATGATGAATATGCATGTGTAGGAGTGTGTTTTTCCCATCCTCCCAGCTAGAATTAGATTAAATATATTCTGAGGACAGACAGTAGCTGTTTCACACCACATGAAAAACTGTGTACGTATGCATGTGTGATCAGCATTTGTGTGAAGATAAAAGTGACTAATGTCTGTCCCATGGTGCAGCAGCAGAGGATGTTAGTGAAGGGTTTAGTTAGCTGTCACACAGCAGTCAAAAGAGAGAAACACATCACTTAACACTGCTACTGCGCGTAGAATGAGAATGTGTCCCATGTATGACAAAGAAATGTTGTATGAGTATGTATATGTTTCTTTCCTTATACTGTATATGTTACATATGCCAGTGCTTTTGTCGTCATCTTAGTATATGTGTTTGTGTGTGTGAGAGAGAGACTGTCTTTAAGAGACGAACCACCGAAATATTGGCCGTTGCCCCCGAGGTTGAGCTTACTGTATACAAATTCATATGAGGAGCATGAATGGCTATAGAAAACAATGTAACACTGAAAATTAATGAGTGGTAGACAACACCCATCATTTTAACTTGGTGAGGGTACACTATCCTCTATATCAATCCTGTTGCATATTTAGCAACTAGACACATGTTTTGAGTAAATTATATTTTAAGAGAGAACCCATGATTGATTTTAGCTGCTTAATCAACTCAATCTTAATCAAAGGAGACAATCTAGACACGGATTCTGCAAATGTATGATAGCCCTCGGTTAAAATCAATAACATTAATTTAAAAAGGTCTACCAAAACAGTGCTATTAAGTATATGAGGCTCCCTAATAGACAACTCTCACTGATGTCTTACACTTTTATGAACAGGAATAAAATATCATTAAGTGTAAGGTCAGCATTAGTCTTCAGCTTCAAATTTGAAATGACAAAAATAGTTCTGCCTTGGGATCTTTGACTGGGCACTGGTCCAAACTGTGCCTTAAATGTGATCAATAACATTTTAAAATCAATCTTAAACTGCGAGCAGGAGCCACTGAAGTTAAGTTCTCTTATTTCTCATCTGACTTCAGCATTTTAGACCAACTGTGCCCTGTTGAATGAATTATAGTACTGAAGGCACTACTATTAACATTGATTCAGGCAGTTAAAAGGAAACTTTGAGGAGTGGTAATGTTGAGGATTTGCATTTCCATCCATAATTATTTATTTCTACCACTGAGATTATCAACTGGATATAATTGTGTGAATGATGTAAACAGATACAAAAACAATTAACAGCCTTTCGAAATACTCAATTAGACTAAATTAAGTGTTTACTTTATTCAATTCATGATCATAGGAAAGCAGAGGATTGGTGTTTGCAGTCTGTACGATGGTACATATAGGGATGAGTACAAAGGATCTGTCAGGAACCAGGTAACCATGTATTTTTTACATGTTTTTTTTTTAAATCTGAGTTGTGTCCCTAAGTTCTGTGTGACTGATTGAGTGATGAGTTTGCCCTTTCCCTTAATGATGGTTGTAATGGTTTGTTTTGCTTTGTATTCTCAGAAAGCTTGTTCAGACCACCAAGCAACAATCAACATAATTATTAGCTTGAAAACCTCACATTCCCGATTGTGTTGTGCACAAAGGCTTTGGGCCATGCTAATTTTCTTTCTTTTGTCTTTTCACTGAGCTTTAATTAAGACAACAAGGATTTAGCATATTCCAATTACATCACTCAGGAGACTAATTCTACCTTATTTGCTCCCCATAAATGAAACAAAATAAAGACATCCTAGACTGTTCAATTTGGGGAATTATTGATTATATTTTTTAGCGGGACATAAAATACAAACATGCCAAGTTGTGTTGTATTGTTATAGATCACAATAGCTGGATTAATGGGTGAAAACCTTGTGATTCAAAAACCTTCCAGCTCTTTGGAGGTAAACATAACTATATTTTGAAATTCACAGTAGTGCTTTGTTATTACTTTATTACTTTTTAAAAGGTGATGAATACATTTTGTAGGCCCTTTGGTCAAGGAGGATAACACATTATGGCAGGAATACAGCTCACAGCCCAGTCTTTGATCATAGCCTAAACAACTTCAAAAGGTACAAAAAAAGAATTTAATTTAACATTTAATGGAATAGTTTTAGGAGATACTGTATGTACAAGTCATACCTTAAGTCAGCACACACTACTTTTCTGTGACAACCCAAATGGAAAAGCAAGTTTTAGGTTTCATGGAAAAATTTCAAATTATTTGCTAATCACTGTGGAACTCCTGGAACACTACTATTAAATTTCCATTGTTTGCTTAGATCCAGACCTCTGAGTCGCTGCCCACATCTTGGCAATCTAAAAAGGTCTGACATTGTGCTTTGAGGTTGAAAAAACAACCCCAGGCCAGTCAGAGCATTGTAAGTGGGATCAATAATTTGGACGTCATGTTCTTGTACCAAAGCCAAAAAAAAAAAATGCAACCATGAATAATAAGGACAGTAAAATTCTTATATAAGTTCCCTATACAGAAATTGGCTAACAACTTAAATCAGCATTTCTTGTTTTTCATGACAAATGTTATCTGCATCTTCTGTTTTGACTAAAAATGTAGCAATGTGTGATTTGGTTAGAGCAAAATAACTACTCCCATCTCACTTGCCCAAAACAGAAAAAGGCAAACATGAACACAATGTTAAACTGAATAATAAAAAAAGGTCAATTCAGTATGATTATTATTATTATTATTATTAAATATATACACAGTATAAGCTTCATTTGGATCCAACCCTGCGAGATAAAAGATTGGTACCGTGGTTAAAATGTTGCATTACATGTGGAATCCCCCAGGGTTCAATTCTAGGGAGTCTTTATTATTTAACCACTACTCCGTTTAGTACTGCAAGATAATCATAACAGTGGTGCTATATTCACTGTCAATGTATAGTATAGTAACTAACTAACTAAACTGGGTAGATGAACAGAGAAACCTCTGTATTTCTTAATTGGCAACAAGATGAAAGATGTATTGCTTGACTCCAATAGTAACTAAAAACAAATTAAGTAAGAAATCTTGGTGTTTTAACAGACTCAGATAAAACCTTCAGCAGCCCAATCCAGTCAATAACTAAAACTGTCTTATTTTTAAAAACATAATCAAAGGTTTCATGTCCAGAGATCTAGAGATGA
>NC_045753.1:19234357-19259975 GCF_008692095.1 Etheostoma spectabile
CAACAGTTGAAGCGCTTCAGCTATTTTATAAATTACTTCATGGGTGAAAGCCAAAATACATTTCTGACGTGCTTGAAGAATATAAATTCTGCAATCACCAATTAATGTCTAAAGTCAGAAATACGCTACCTGTTGAGTTAGCCACTACACTGCACAGAGATGGAACCAAATTCTATAAGATGTGCAAATTTAGACACTTCCACATCCAAATTAAAAACTAACTTGCCTGCACCTTTGATTTATTAATTATCATTCTTGCACTTCTGCTCGTTTCATTACAATTTTTTTTTTACTTCCCTGTGACTGAACTTTTTATTACTTTGTCTTTTATACTTTCTCTGTCTTTTTACATCATGTTAATTACATTTTATTCAGTATTGACAATTTCATTTTCATGACATTCTAATTAAATGCTATGAATTGTCTAAAAGGTATTAATGCTAGACAAATAAACGTATAATTTGGATACTAACACCAGTTATATTGAATTATATGCAGGGGAGTTTAAACTGCAATGCATGATTTCTTTTTTGCTGGGAAAAGCAGTACAATTCTACTCATTTAATGGTGAATCAAAATTTAATGTGGATTACTTGCAGGGATATCTGGACGATTTCAATTGACAATGTGTTAATATATAGGGTGGATTTGAACCACAAATATGACCAACAATTCTACCTCAGGCAGTTGTAAGTACAGTCTTTTTTGTTTGTTTCATAAATTTCTGCCAAAAATAGGTTGCCTAGTTTTCATGTTCTACTCAAGATCAGTTATGATAAGTCACTCAATTACTGTAGGTGTGGTTTATTTAGCAGACATATTGCTAGAAAAGAGAGACATCGCTGTTTAACTTTATCCAAAAACAAAAGCAGATAGACAATCGGAACAGAGTCTATACTTGTTACAGCTTTGATTTTAAACACTGATATCTGCGGGTAAAAGCAATACATCTTTTCTTTGTGTGTGTGTGTGTGTGTGTGTGCGTGTGTTGAGAACAAAAGAAAAAATCAATGGCAGCAAGGGAGGAAAACCATGTATAAGCATGTGAGGGGCTGTGGATAAAAACAGGAGCACACATTTGTGTCAAAGTAAGTGCGAGAAAGATTCAATAAAAATAGAAACTTAAAGAGTGTGTGTGTGTGTGTGTGTGTGTGTGTGTGTGTGTGTGTGTGTGTGTATACAGTAGCAGTGTCAGCAGTAAAACAGCATTAGTGAGGGCAGGGGAAATGTCAGCTCATCCGTCAACATGACATCTGCAATCTCTCCTCCTCTCTGTATGGCTCTATCTGCTTCACTCTCATTCACTTGGTTAGACTATTCAGGATTCAAAAGCTCTTTCCATCTTCCTATTAGTTCCCTCACACACGTTGGCCTCGGGTCTCTATCTACCCCACAGAATCTCTCACTTCTCTATCTCTCTACTTATCTCCCTCACATTTCTTGGTTATTCTCTCGCCATATCTTTTCCACCCTCTCTGATTTAATACAGACATCCATCTCGCTTGTGTGTCCCAAAACAGAGCATTTCTTTGGAGTGTGTGTGTGTGTGGGTGCGCGTCTCTTTATTTGTGTTTACATAAAAAAAAAACAATGAGATGCTCTGAATGTGGCTGCCCTTTGAAAAATCTTTGTACCAAGCTGTTTTTTGGCTGAGCAGAGCGCTTTCAAAAGTTAAAAACGGCTGACCTTTTTCAGAAAAGCACATATGACACCAACTATCAGCTGGCCAATCACAACTAAATAACAGGAGGATAGAGGATGGAGGATGGTACGTTCCTATAACAACAACGACGTTAGAGAAAACATTTAAAGTACACTTGTTGAAACATAAGGACATATCCAGCAGATTTATACTGCTCTTCTCAAACAGTTACACTGTCTGCTACAAATGCATATTACTTTGCATACCGGACCCATATTGTAGTGCTATTAATCAGATTATTAGGGATATCATGCAAGTTATTTTGGCCCTGATGACCGACCCGACCCGTGATTATTGGGAATGCTCTGATTAATTCATGTAATACAAATCATGCTTTGCTTTACTGACAGTTTTCAATTAGCAGCTATTACCTAGCCTTGTGTAATGTGCTCCAGGCTCTGTATTTTTAATGCATTTGTTGGGGGATGTGTGGGATTTCCCCCTTTATGGTTTACATAACACTGGCTCTGCACAATTATTTTTAATCCTAGTGGGGACAAAATGCATCTCCCCCCCTCAAAGAGATCAATGCTCAAAGTTAACGTCATGCGGCGATTACATGTTCAGGGACAAAAATTACTCATTAGGTTTAAGAAAAAGATCGGATTTGGAGTATTTCCTGGGTGAACGTATTATGTTTTTACCGGAAAGTGAAGCTCTTTGCAATCCCCCCAGGTTGAGAATGACTGAGCTAAGCTAGAGAGAAGACGTGTCACTCTGTTGGAGTTGTTGGGACAACAAAAACACTTGCGGGTGTTACTAAGTGATGCTTATTTTTCTTTATGAACAATCTTTTACAAAGTACAGACTGGTGTTGTGTTGAAGACGGTGTCCCTGTCGATATGTATTTCTCCTTACCTAAATCTGAGCCAGATCTTACAGTAGCCCCAACAAGTTATCTCTACTACACCCAAACATAACCTTACCTTAGCCCTAACCTCAACCACAGAAGTGGGGGCGCTACAAGGAACAAAGCATGCTAATTTTCTTAGTAAAGACAAGATCAGATTTGGATCTCCTTCATTTTGGCTGATAACAATCCAGTAAAGTATGCTTGGATTGGCCCAGAGACTGACAATTTATTATTGGCTTAGGACATCTCTAGTGATTATCAAGCTGTGCTTTCAAGTAGTTGGTATAAAGATACTAACAAATTGTATTACCTCCACAACTATCAAACACATCCTTTATTTATTTTTTATTTTGTTCATATCTGACCTTTGATCCTTCCTATGAACACATCTTTTCTGAGCATGGTTCCAAATGGATTTTAAAGTGTCTTAATCTAAACACAGAAATTTATATTTTTTATATTTTTTCTAGCGTTTGAACCATGGTGGGCTCTGCACATTGCTTTTATAACTAAACTCCAATGTACAATAACATCTACACTATATTGTTGTTTTAATGGGAAACAGTTACCGATACTACAGTATGTATTAGGGGTGGAACTGTACATGTACTCATAACCAAAACGGTAGGGGCGTCTCGGTTCGGTACATGAATTTACACAGAGGATACACGGTATAAAAATAAATAAAACTTGGGTGCAAATTAATTAATGTAATGCGGAACTACTGTTAGATACGTGCTTTCTTTAGGGAGACCTTATCTGTAGCGCGCCCCTTTAGCTCTGAAGCTGCCGAGCTCCACCTACATGTCGAGTGAGTGAGTCAGAGCTATCAGCGCTAAGGACGAGCAGCCTAGCCTATGGCGAGTGGTGGCGAGCCACGGGAAAGCTTCGGTTTCCCAGTCAGTTACAGTAGTACAGGCGAGATAGTGGTGGATAAGACTGTGTGTCTGCGTTGTTCAGCAGTTGTTGGGTATGTGACTGGAAATACATCTAACCTGCTAACGCATATCCAACGCTATCACCCAGATGTGCCAATCACTGGAACAAGATTTTAAAAAAACTGTCCAACTTCTGCTCCCTACAGTGCTTAACCAGCCTTTAGATAACACTGTCACACTTAATAGCAAGAATACATTCTTTTATCTTTTGTGGGGGAAGATCTCGCCTAAGTAGACTTTTTTTGTTCTATGTAATTTACACTTTCATACATAAGAGATGCTGTATTTTCAATTTGATAAATTACAGATGCAGTCTGGAGACGATGTGGTGTACTTAGTGTTTACTGTTTACATCTTACTTTCCATACTTGAGGCTGTTGCAGCAACCTCAGGGGAGTTACTTTATGACACTAGGTGGTAGAGCCTGAGACATGCACAATAATAAAAAAAATTGCAATTTTGCATTTTTCAAAGTGCATTTTTGTTTAGTTTTTTCCTCCATTGTACCAAACTGAACCGTGATGTCTGAACCGAACTGTGACTTCTGTGTACCGTTTCACCCCTAGAATGTATCTTGTCTTTTGCTGAACAACTCCGCTGGGAATTTACACACACACACACACACACACACACACACACACACACACACACACACAGGAAATTGGTTTTTCTATTGAAGTATTATTTGTCTCGTCCACCTACACTTTCCTCTTATGTCAGTTCATGTAAGCTCATACTGTAGGCTGCCTTTTGAAAGGCCAGCCGCAAAATAGGGTCAAAGTTCAAATTGATTGAACCCTGTATGGAGTACCTCGACTGCACGCCTTAGTGGAGCACATCACTGAGCAGCACTCCAGCTCACGGTGCATTACTGCTCTCCTTGCAACCGACGGAGGGATTTTATTGCTTGCCCTGTGTGTGTGTGGCCCTGGTTGGAAGTTATACCCGCGAGGCTGATGTCAGGAAGTGACTGAAGGATTGGACATCTGCAACAGGAATCACTTACAATGTGTCCCGCTTAATGTTTGTGTAAATGAATAAATGTGAGCTAACCTATAGAATTCTGGAATCACGCATGGCTGCAAATGCACTGACATGCCATTTTTTGTCAAATACTGAACAACAGGGTTGGAAAAGCGTAATCTGCCATATTTATCTGGAAATTAGTTACAGCAGAATGTTGACAAGTGAAGGATGTTAATTGAGTAAACATTGTTCCTGTGCAAATACGATTTGCTTTAGTAGTTTAATGGCTGGGATATAATTCTACTAATCAAAAGGGTAAAATTATATTGTCGTCTATCCTGTACATCTCCCACTGGAAAAGATCAATTACTGATTTTCAACAATAGCTATTTGCACCATGCACAAAAGCAGATATGCTGAAACACAAAAAAATATGCAAGGACACGCTCTCCCTCTCACATTCACACGCATTGAGACCCAACCCTGCAGACTCACCACGATTTGTTTCAGTGAGTTGTCACATTCTGGCTGAAAGTCAATTTTACACTTACTTAGCCCCATAATAAGAAGTCATGTTGACAACCCCACAATACATCGCTCCTTTTAGAGGGTGGTAGAGAAGGAAAATCAAGGAATAAAGAGTAAGGCTGCTGGGGGGTTACAATAAGCAGCATTTGGAAAAGATGCTGAGAAAAAAATGACTGTCAAAAAGAACATCACTATATATCCATATGTGTGCCTTCAGTGTGGTGTTACATAGGGCAAGTACTTTTTATACTTAAAAAAAATATTATTACTCAAACTCTTGAATGGAATTTACATTTTGATGAGTCAAAATATGTATATAATGCATACCAGTATTTTAATATATAGCATATTTATGATGGATCCAGAGTATTCTTATTGTATTCCCAGTGCCATTTTCTGCAATTTCTGCATCAATTTTCATTGAATCAAACCCTGTTTTCAATCAAACCCTGAATTTAAATTGTCTTCATATGCACGGTGGAATCCCAGGAAACAAGGCATGCATGTAATCCAGTGTAATTTTACCACAGTGATACCAGCCTTACTTTATCTTTACATCGTGTCAGAGCTGCATTGAGTTACAGTCTGTATCGTTGTAACGTTTCAATTTCCAGGATTGGTCCGTTGCCGCCGGACATTCCGCCGAATGCACTCTTTTCGGCCGGATGTTCGTTAGCTTCCACTTTCTTTGCGTTGGAATTTTAAACTCCAGTGGATTTATGAGGACTAAAGTTAACTGCTCCTCAGATCTCTGCAGGATAAATCCAGACAGCTAGCTAGACTATCTGTCCAATCAGAGTTTCCTATTGTACAACTAAAATAACCTTTGAACGTACACATGTTCCAAAAATACAAGTTCCTTCACAAGGTTATTTTGCAGTGGCACCGTGGCTCCGTCCGGCACTTAGCCTCACCCAAGGCGATTCTGATTGGTTTACAGAAATGGCAATAAACCAGAGCACATTTTTCTCCTATCCCGGAATGCAATGTGGAATAGCCAGACCTTCCTTCCTCTGCAGCATTGTGGAAGCAGGTCTGGCAAAGCGAGACTAAGTTACCGCTAGTGCATATGGAACATGTCTTACTGCTTCAATTTTAAAGCATGGTAGGGTGGCTTTTATTGTGAAGCAGCCACAGAAACGCAGTGAATATTTTCCTCGCTATGCATACATATAGTGAATTTCTATAAAATCGTGTGTCAAAATTTCTGTAACCGGATATTAACTTATTAATTCACTCTAACCAGCTACTGCCTAAACTGAAGACACTGTGTGTTTTGCTGTCATGTATGGTAGTGGTAGATTCAATATTGTGTTCACAGATAGCAAGCAAAAAACACTGACAAGAAAGTTAGCGCTCATAGTTGATGTCTTCCTTTTTCTTGTTAACAAGGGAAACAAATCTTTAGCTGACTTGGCTGGGAGAATTTAACCCATGGTGTCATGCTGTGGAACATTGTTAAAACCAGTTGCAACTTGCAGAAATGTTCATGTTGAGTTGAGTTGCTTCCAACGCACACAACTAATGTGCAGGTTTGACCTAACATCACATCCGTGGTGGCAAACTGTTCCTCTAAACAAACTTGAAAAAGTTAATTACCAAGTAAGAAATTCCTCTTTCCTGTTAGGGTTCTGTACATGCATGTTTGTTTACGTTTGATCTCTCTCTTTCTAGCCGAACATCAAAGGAGTGTGTGACATCAAACAGCCAATCTATGATACCACTTGTCATTATCATCTGTCAATCACCTCCTGAAATAAAAACTTGCACATTGGCTCAGCATCAGACGTGAAAACTTTATCTCTGAATACATTATTCATGCATCTGTATTCCTTGGGTTATTTCAGAGAATACAATAAGAAATGCTAAAACAGTGACCTCCATTCCACAGCAGGGATTTCTCAACAGGCATCACTTTCACAGGTCTTAGTCGGTCGGTCTCCTAGACACACTAACCATAGAGCATGAGTGTTTGTCTCTCTGTATGAGCAGATAATGCCAACACACACACATATAATCCGTGTTTTACTCCACTGCTGCTCTTTATGAACAACAGAAATGAGGAGTGAGTCTAACAAAGTCCATTATTATTGCACGTTACATGATAATGAATCCTAATCCAAGATAGGCAGTTTAATAAAAGCAGTGGCTTGAGAGCACATGCTGGGATGGATACACACATACACACCCACAAACACATCTCGATATGGTAAAAGGGTAGCCTAAAGGGAAGCTGTAGACCTCTCACAAATGTCCATTTATAATTATCAAGCAAACAAATACTCTTCTTCAAAGCTGCTTCTTCATACCTTAAGTATTTGACAGATGCTTACTAAAAGGCTTCATACAATCTTCATCTTTTTTGTCAATGCTGCCTTTTATCCCCAACTTTCTCTCCAAACAATAAAGCTTTGGAAGCCAGATAAGGAGGATGTGACAAATGGCCTTCCAGGACACTTGGAAGAAAGAAAACAAAACCTCATTTTGTTCCGGGGTTACAAGATTATTTGTGCATTTGTTTGATATGATGAGATGAGAAGAGTATTTTTCTTCTTAATAAAGGTGTTCTTGCTTACGAGGGAGAATCCCATCCGAGTGCCAACCACAGACATATGCACTGCTGATCACAGATAGGTTCTCCTTAGATCAGGATCAAGACCCACACACGTAAGAAAGCTTTGTTATCAGTTGTATTTGTTGTTTGTCGGTTTGCAGAATATCGCAAAAACAACCTGGCGGGTTTCAGTAAAAAATTTGGAGAAAAACTGGGCCATGATTAGGTTTTGGTGCCGATAGCAACACCAGGTGCCAGATGAATAAAACAGCGTGTGTAGAAATGACTCATTTGATAAAGGAGAGGCTAAAATGATTAAAAGGTAGAAGAGCTGTAACGATTAGCCAGAAAATAAATTGATAACTACTTTGAGAGTTGATTGACCATAAAGAAAAACAACCAGTATTTTGTGGCTTCTCCAATGTGAGGACTTTCCTCTGCATTATATCAGTCCTGGATAGGACAGACATTATAAGACGTCACCCTTGGACTCTGGGTAACTGCCATTACCATATACTGTTTTTATAATTCATGACATTTTATAGACCAAATAATTAATTACTTAATCTAGAAAATAGATTCACTTATAAAGCAATAATTAGTAGTTGAATGCCTAAAAGTTTCTTCTCATAAAAGAATTTAAGTATGTTTTTAGTATGTTAGAGCCTTACCAGAAACCGACTGTAGACCAGCATCAACCCTTACTTTAGTAAATAGTGGTTTACTGTAATAACGGTTAAGTGACGGTCAAAGTCAGATGAATGCTTTGAGGATAACCTCAAGGGCAGTAATACTAGATTATATACCAAAAAAAGCTCAAATACACTTTCTTAGCAATGGTTTCTTTCCCAGAGAAACTTAAAATTAATGCACGGGTGTATATTCAGCATCCTGTCCAAGGACAGGTTGACAGGATTCCCGGCTGCTGATGTGCACATAGTCTGCCTCGGAGATTGAATCTGTAACCTTACAGTAATGGGATGGTCTCACTAACCACTAATCTGCTCTGCCACCTGAGAAGAAGACAGAGAAAGATGGATAGACAAAGAAAAGTGGGAGTGTGGATAGAAAGAAAGGAGGAGATGATTAGAAGGAATAGACAGATAGACGGGGGAAAAGATGATAATGAAGCAGGGGCAGAGACAGAGATGGTAAAGAGACAAAGTGTGAGTGATGTTGAAGATACACTAAATGAAAACCTAAGGGCGAGAGAAAGACAGGGAGTGATTGAGATGACACAGAGCGAGCTAAGAGAGGCAGACCCATATTAAGAAAAAGAGGAATGGATAGGAAAGCAAGTTGGATAATGATCAATGGGTATAAAAGGCAGGTCACATACACCACAAAGTCTCTGCAATCTGGTCCCCTCTGTATCTAAATCTATTCTAAATACTCATCAGCCATTGGCCAGGCAGAAGGAAGTGGTAAGAGCTAAACCCTGTAACCCTTCATTTCCTCAATGACAAATCTGGGTGTCTTTCGATTCTACTTCCTCTCTGTCTCACTTACCGCCAGCCCTGTCACATATTCTCATTAGTCACCGTGGCAGATGAGATGTGTGGGTGTGGGTGTGTGTTTTGGGTCGAGTCAGAGAAATAGAAACAGAGAGAGAGGCGCAGAAAGTGTGTGTGTGTGTGTGTGAGATGGAGAGAGGGATTATACGCGAGTAAAATAATGCATGAGTTTATGAATGTGTGTGTGGAGGGCATAATGTGGAGTTTATATCATAGTGATGCGTGTACTGTATGTGTATATCTGAGGCAGTGTCTGTCACTTTATGTATGTCTACACCGTCATGTGTTTATGTTTGGGTGTTTATTATATACAACCCCTTATGCTTTATTATCAGGTAAAAACAAGTCTACAGCCATGCTAGCAGCCCTGTGAGGCTGTACTGAGCTAAATGCTAACATGCCCACAAGTAACAATGTTACAGGCTGATGTTCAGTGTGTGTAACCACATTTACATTCTCGGTTTAGTGTTAGTATTTTTTGTCAGTTCCTCCTTTTCCCTGTAAATTCTTGTGACAAAGAAATAATCCTCCAATTTTTCTATTGAGATAATGGTACCATTTTTCACTTTTGCATATTTTAGTTGAAAACCATACAGCTAGGGTAGCAACACCCCTAGGGAAAAAACAGAGTGTTCTATGAAATTATGCATAGAAAAAAAAAAATCGCTCCATCACGCAAATTTGATCGTGGGAAGTAATACTCATGATCGTGATTAAAATCTGATTAATTGTGCAGCACTAGTAGTCGCGGTTGCCTTTTAAATGATCCTGCCGACATAATGCACCCCTGTTGGCTGCCGCTCACATTGCAATTTAACAAGTACAACTATTCAAAGGTCATTGGGCCTGTCCAGTTCCATGCTCCATACTGTTGAGTTGATGTATTTTATTGTCAAAACGTTCGCTTTCTTCTGAGTCAACTATTAAACGAACAGCTCCACCAAAAATGTCCCCGCGTTAGGTCCGTTCTAATTGGACGTTCAACTTGTCAGTTCTGTCAGCTCATCGCCCTGATATCAAACATCTGGATAGATATCATACATGTGGAAACATTAAAACTGTAGGTGACTCAGTGTAATATAATATGAATTGGAAATAATCTATAGATGTAGTCAGTTGGGTTTTGGTTTCCCTATGACGAATTTCTTGAAAAATTAATTTTGCAGACCTGTTGTAGATGATGTAGATGTTGTAGAGCCCCTACAGTTCCTCAAAAAATACAGTTTATTTAAATTTTGTTTGGTGTGCAAAGTGTCAGCTCTGTTTGGGGGAGGAGGGGGGGTGTCGTTGTTGCTATTCGGACAGACCTGCTCCCGCTGCTAAAGAAAATCCTAAAGGAAACACTGAGGTTCATGCAGACTTTCACTCTGATTAAAACAATTCTCAGGAGCATTGCAGCATTGACAGCTCACACAGTGATGAGACTGACTGCAAACATTATGGACTGTACATCTGTGCAGATTACTCTATGGTACTCCACATCGGAAATCCTGACTGTAATCAGCTGCCAATCCAGTTGGTCAAGAGACTTATCTACCTCCACAAAGCCACCATACTGTCCATCAGTAGAAGGGAATCTGGGAACACATTGGACTGTGCAGGCATTCAAGAGCCAGGCGAGAACATTTTCCCAGTGTTTTCACCGGGCAACCAACAAGCACTCCGCACAGTGAGCAGACAAATCACAGCAACAAAATATTCACTTTAAAAGGCAATCCATCCAATAGTTGTGAAGACACAGATGCTACAGGGGAAATCAGAGGATCACTAGGATGAATCCCCTGGGCACCATAAATGTATGTAGCAAATTTCCTGGAAAAAAAAAAAAAGATATTTCAGTTTGGACCCCAGTGGTGGACAGTAGACTATGAGAACATCACACTATTTCCACTCCATACATCATTTTAACATGCTTGTAAAAAGGAGGACAGTCTCCATATGATGGGTTTTGGGATAAAAAACTCAAACTTTGAGGTGGAGCCCAACCTAAAATGGTTTGAAAAGTTAAAGAGCCCCTTTGGACATATAATGACAAAGAACCATTTCTACTCTCTGACACACTCATGCAATTCCTCCTCCATTTCTGTGATAATGTGACAGCTGAGGTTGGCAATAAAGGGAAAAGCAGAGGGGGGATAACTTTGAGAGGACTGCAGAGAGACTGTACAGTACATGAGTATGTGTGAGGGATAAAGTGAATGAGTAGCTACTGTCTGTGTGCTGTAATTTTGTGTGTGATCATGAGATCACTGTTCTACTGTAAGAAAACCTCTAAACATAATTGTTGTGGTTCACTGCAGTGGTAAGGTCAGTCAACTAATTAGCTAACCAGGACGGCTCCCGTAGGTTAGGTTAGGATCCCAGATGTGCATTTTATGTGGAAACTAAATACTAGAATAAAGTTAATTTTCTAATATCAAATACAGTTGGTGGCAGTTTGTCTTAGTAATAGTAATAGTAACAGGAAATATGACCTGTTTTTAACATTCTTAGTTCTTAAACTTTTCTTTATTTTGCTTCCGGCGTAGCACAAAGCCTAAGGCAAGGGTCTTTGCTAGTTTAAGACCGACGCAATTGTCAATTACCCATTCCTCACCAACGTCGTTTACAAAGCAAATGCACCTGCGCCTATCTTTGCGCCCATGGGCGTGCTGGTCTTCCAAGGAGGTGTGTTCAGGTGAATTCTTGGCGTATTGCTATCTTGAGGCAGCAGGAAGTGATTGTTCCAGTGACCAACAAACACCTGGTCTAAAGTCAGTAGCGCGGCATTTCATCTAATTTTAACAGTGTATTAGTAAAATGCGTCTAGGCTCGTGCACAGTGTGCAAACACTACGCTTGTCACACACAAAGACACATGGAAAAGATTTACGGTGCAAATCTGCCATCCTAATAGCAATGTGCCAAGGTACAAACACGCCTGGCTTTTAAAGGGAATGGGAGATGACACTGAACTTTTGAACCAGGCGCCCGGCACATGGACCCTTTTTTTCGCGTTCAAACTGGCAAAAGTAAATTTGGACACGCCCTAAATTCACATGCGCTTAGATCGTTAAAATAGGTCTCTTAAAGTATGTGTTGTAAAAAACTAACAAAAAAAAAGCAAGTGCAGTGCTACATTTACATTTCAAGGTTTTCATTATTGTGAAGGCAGGAAATGAATAAGACCTTTAAGAAAGACTTTCAGGTAAAAAGGGCAGAGGTGGGAACTATTTCACACAAATATGGCAATGTGTTGATTATGTGAGCAGAAAGTAAAGTAATGTACAGCGTTTTTATTTCCTGTTTTCCAATGAGTCAGGAGTGGTGTTGAACATTTACCACCTCCACTTAACAATGCTGGGATGGAAACTGTGCATTAAATCCTGACTGATAAAGGTTTTCAGGAAATTTACTGAAAGTTAAAAACATATCTAAGCCCCCAACAATGTATTAACGTTTCACCCATTTAACTTTAAAGAGGCCTAGAAAAAGGATTCTTACTGACTTGCAAAGATTTCTAAGAACCTAAATTCCCTCTTCTGTCTTCCTCCAAAAGCTCCCCCTTCTCATCTTTCCTCCCTCTACCTGTCTCTTCACTTGTCAATCACCTTTTATCTCACTGACCCTCACTGTCACTCTGTTCTCACATCCTGGTCATTGTCTTCTTCTTTCTCACTCTCAGACATCCTGCACTTTAATCTCGTCCTGCACTCCCCACTACCTTTTATACGTATTCCACCCTCTTTGTGTCTTAGTTTGGGTGATGAGTTCAATAAATGAAAAGACATGGGGGGGAGGGAGGCTTTCCAGTTCAAAAACACTGATGCAGCATTTTAGCAAGTTGCATGGTGGGGTGTCAGCCCAACTACTGGCAATTCCCAATATATTTGCACAAATGTCTGTGCACAGTTCGCGCAGTTCTCTCTCTCTCTCTCTTTCTCTCTCTCTCTCTCTCTCACACTCACACACACACACACAATTCAGGACAAGCTCAATCATTAGACATGGAGAGGCTACACCCACAATTCCACTAACACCCATCTTTCACTGTTGTCTAAGTGTATGCATATCTACTGAGGACCTCTTTGTATAGGCATGTACATCCATACCTTGTGTATCTTGGTGTGTGTATGTGTGTGTGTGTCGAGAACAGTAGCGGTGAAATGCATCAGAGAACAGAAAGCGTTAGAAAAGAAAATAGCAAGAAAGGGGGAAGAGGGGAGTAGAGATTACACGACAGAGTCAGAGAGAGAAGGACAATGGGACGAGGGACATGAAGGAACCTGAAGGAAGGAGTGAAAGAGATTAGGCAACTACGACAAATCATTAAATTCATACCCTGGCCCTGAGGTAGATGGTAAATGGAGGTAGTGAAGGTGAACTTGTAACTGAGGGTGTTACAAAATTCAATTATCTACATTAGTTCAGTTCATTATCTTGGCTCACGTGATCCAACATTCACATTATGTTATCGTTGGAAAACAGTGCCACTCCGTTGGCTTATCAGGTATTAGGTATCAGGTATCTTTTGTGTCTTTTTCTGTCTGTGTGAGGTGTTTTCCCCTGACAGATTAATGGGCATAAAAAATCAGGTCAGTCAGTCATTAGCCAGGAGATGTGAGTTGGTCAATGTGCCAGCCATAATATTAACAAAGCTGAGGTTCAAAATTAATTAATGAAACTCGGCTGATAAGGAGCGTGCGATGATGAGTGTGAGTGTGTTGTTAATTGGTTTATTTGATAGGGACCATGTAAATATGCCAGAACTACTTTTCATCTGCAGTCCCTAGGTAGGTGACATAGGACCAACAGAGACATCCAGCATTCATACAGCACTCATTCACTATAAATTAAAAGGTACACATAATGGTGACATATACACTGACCAACAAAACAAAAATACGTGATGACAAAGACATTTTTCATCCATATTAAAACTGCATTCAATTTAACAATGAAAGTGCATGGATGATGAAATGTGTGACGGTTAAAAATGAAGAGATTTAAGTGAGTTATAAAGGTGTTGAATTATGTGATTATGTAACTCTTTATATGCTAATCAAGCTTAGATGAAATGTTTAAAATTTAAAAAGCTAAAAATGTATGCCTCTCTAAGATATTGCAATCGTGATGGGACAATGCCTTTTCATCTAAAATCTTTATGACTTTCTTAAATAGAGATTCAGTGATTTTAAGAGTAGTTATGCTACTTAATGACTAGTTTATAAAACAATACTCAATACGTGAAAGGATCATAGTATATAAAAACAACCTGGCAGCTTTGCTTTCAAGAAATGGCCCAACTTGTTTAAAATTAGCTATTAGCTCAAAGTATCACTGTACCTGAGTACAGCTAGGGCCGGGTTTACCCAACTGCATACTTTTTAAGCACCGACCGAATAGCCTCTAAAGTGTTGAGCATCAAAATATGCCTCGTCATTCAATACCCAATTTCAATACCTAAGGAGTAAATCTCATCAGCGTCAGCAAGCCAATAAACATGTAGCATGCTTCTACCAAGATCTAATAATGTCTGTGATTGGCTGTCTGAAGCTAAACATGGTTGAGGCAATCAGAAAAAACCTACGTTATGCACAAAGACAAGGCTAAGTTGTAGGAGCTGAAAAATAAAAAAACAAATGATTAGTTTAATGTTGTCATCCCCTTTTGTATAATAATAAAATTGGTGTTGAAAAAAGTAATGTTTAGGAACCTGTATCAAAGTCAAGAAATTGATATTGGTAAGGAAACATTTTAAGCGACACCCAGCCCTAAGTACAGCCTTACAGAAGTGTGGCTGTAGACTCTTATGAACCTTAGGTTGCCTAGCCAAAACCCAATGAGCACACAGGTTTCTCTCTCAGCTCTCTGCTTCTCATTTAATCTGGAAGCTGCCCAGTCTCCAGTCCTAACTGCTGGTCACTAAGCAGATCCACTTGGGCAGCTGGAGTGCCTTGCTCAAGCGGATCTCAATGGTACCTGTTGAAAAAAGTCCATGACCCCTCCCCCAGTTCAGAGATTTTAAATGGTGACTTTATGATGACCGAGACCCAAAAGGGAGCCACTATCTGAAGAAAAAACAGGGACATAATTAATTGAATTCAGTGCAGACTGAAAGATTAGAAAAACACCAGAACCCAGGATTGCTCGAGGACACTTCAGCATGGCAGAGAACTTCTATTAACTGAGCTTGAACCCCACCATCCAGTTAAAGATCAATCTCTTTTCCTTACTCTGCGAGGGCACTGCCACAACAAGGAAATCCACCCTGTTTTTATGAGTATAATTTCGTAAAATAACATCTCCATTAGTTTGGTTGTCTCCCTCTATAATTAAGTTATTGTTCTATGAGTGAGAGAGGCACTATGCTGCAAGGTCAGTGCCTATCGATTTACCATTCATCTGTTGTTGAGGTCATTACCGGCATGGTAGCTGCGATGATAATCTTGATTATGGATGGATAGTTCAAGTAGTGTTATGAGGGAAGGAAGGATAGGGGGATGGATGAAAGGAAAGTGTGAATGTGAGGAGCAGAAAAACAAAGAGAAGAGGCAATTTAAGAAATTCTCAAGCAATATTTTCCTTTTACATTCAGCAAAGCCATGGTAGAAATGAAAGAAGCCAAAGTACTGACAAAACAGATGCAAAGGCCGTAAAAAGGAAAGGCGGAAAATGAGTTGGGATTTTATAAGTTTTGGTTAAAGTAACACTTTTTTATGTATATACTGCACACATGATAATTAAGCTAAATCTGGTTGGTTTGAGACACAGAACAACAGCAGGAGAAACATTGTCTCAAATTCTCCCTGATGAAAAAATACCTGGTGATTTCCATTTCGGACCAAGTTTGTTCACAAACCACTATAATTGAAAACTAATTAACTCATATGAAAAAAAAATAATGAAATATTTTAGCTGTCTGAATTGTCTCTATCTAACGCTAAATTTCTCCAGGGTCGCCTCTCTCTATCAGCGCTGGATGCTTTTCAATTAGAAACTTCATTAAAATGTCTCAGAGCAATTAATGAGCTCGTAAGATTCAGTAATCATAATCAGTGCATGGTTAAGTCAGATCTCAGATATCGGATATCAGACTTTGAATTTCAACTAGAATACAGACAAACAAATCAACAGCCGAGGTCATTAGGAGACGTGTCGAAGTGGAAGACCGAACAGCTTGGGCAGCCTATGCAAGTACAATTACAATGAGTTGAAAACGTTATTTCATTCTAACATAAACCCGTTATGGCTGCTTAACATAGAGTACATACTTGGACTAGCAGGACGGAGGTTAGATTTATGCTTTAATAATTGTACCTTAAGGGAAATGGCTTTTGTTGTGTTTTGCAAATGTAGTGCTATCTCGGATATCATTTGGGGGGTGCTGGAGTGTAAATTGTGGATGATACATACTACTACACAGTGGATGTGTTATCGTGAACAGGGCTTTTTTAACGTAATCTCTGACCCGCAAAACAATGTATAGGTAATGAAATGCTACTCTGCGTTAGATGTAACAATGACTATGTTTACATGCATGTAATATCATGTTTTTTTCCCTTATTCCGAAAAAGACAATATTCGGACTAAGCTCTTTATATGGCTAATGGAAGTAAATATTCCACTTATATTCCCGTTTACATGCAGCTGTGTAAAATGGGATTTTTTAAAACGTTTGCCACCGGTGAACATGTGAATGTGCAGTTACTACAGCCCAACACACACCGCTTCAGCATGTTGAGAGAACCAATGTTCAAAAGGCCTCCCATACCTCGTTAGAAAGTTATGACTGGACTATTGCTGTTTGCGGGGCGGTCAAACAGTCAATTAGGTTTATGAACCATTTTAGCAGAATGATAACACATCGTCACTGCATTCCTTGCTGATGTTTGATGGACAAAAACAAATGTTTTTGAATGGGGTCAGACAGATTTGGGTGGGCTGCCTAAATAATAATCAATTATATCTATGTAATTACATAAATAGAGCTGGATCCATATGTTTCACATTGTTTATTAAAAAAGTGCTGACTGCCAATATCATTGGGCTCTACTGAGTGTATAACAAAGAGGACACAAAGCGAGACAGTTTTGAAGAACGCAAAAAGTCAGACAGAGAGAAAGGAAACCAGAGATGTGTCCTTGCTAGATAAAAAAAAAAAAAAATCTAAATTCTTTGAAGCCATCTCTGCCCTGCTATGAAGACACATCCACAACAACAAAATCAATGATAGAATTATGAAATATTTACACATTGAATGTCTAAGTTTTCTCCATTACTAATTACCCCGGAAAAGCTGGTACATAAATAAGCTCAAACTGAATGCATGCTGTGTTGTAACCAACACATTTATCAAGCATCAATGTGGAGCAGGAGGCAAAAACAGTTCTCCCCAGGGCAAGATGGACATGAATGATGTTTGACAAATCAGAAATTATGCCATTCCTCTTGGTTTAAATTGGAAAAGTTGGTGTGAGTGTGTTTGTGTACACGAGTGAAGGAGACACAGTTAGAAAGAGTAAGTGTGTTTGTGAGAGGGAGGAAGACGGCCACAGTGAAAATGTGTATGTGACACATCTTTCACACATTACTTTGTAATAAGAAATACTTGATACTGTACTTTAAAAACTTGAATTTTACCAATAGAAGATGAAAAGAAACGGTAGGAGGCGAGTTATAAAAATATCTAACGAGTCCAGGCAGCACATTTTGGCTTGATCAGGGCCTGCAGAGAAGAGAGTCTACACTAACACACACACACACACACACACACACACACACACACACACACACACACACACACACACACACACACACACACACACACACACACACACACACACACACACACACACACTCTTAAATCATAGGCTTACATTCATAAGCAGGGTATTTCCTACAATTTTGTTGTCTACTGTATGTGGATCCAGGTGAAGAAAGTACCTAATTCTGCATTTTTTTTCTGTAATAAAAAAAACACCAGACATGTTGTGAGCTTTTTCACAGTTGCAGAAAGTAATTTCTGTCAGAGATACACAGATCATGTTGAATAAGAGTTCCACTCTAAGATGAGAGCAGATTATGAGTGATAATCAGCCTCAATTCAATCTGGTATAAAAATTGTATTACGCTATCTTGGTATTTACTGCACAAACCAATGTTATTCATCAGAGAAGTCTCCCATCCTGTTTTAAAGTCTTAATCGCAAGACGTTTGTTCATGTGAGATTTATGATACAATTCAACGCTATTAACCGCTGAAGCGTTGAACATCTAGAGACGTAAAGAAGTGTTCAGCATTACGTCACATTGTATTTTTTAATTATACAATTTTAATAGTTTTTCTAAAATGACAAAACAATAATACACAATGTTCTTTAAATTCTCACAATTAAAGTGGCTGTTGGCCAACATAAACTGTTCATTGTACTTTACAGTGGTAAAGAGAAGTCTCTTTAAAATATATGCTTAAATTGTTTTCATTGCACTTTTAATGCAAGAGTGTCCTATACTTAGAGGGAAAAATGAGAGACAGGAACAAAAAGAGAATTTTAGCTCAACCTTTTATTTTTATAACGTTAAACCACTACTAGGGGTGCAACGGTACACAGAAGTCACAGTTCGGTTCATACCTCGGTTCAGACATCACGGTTCAGTAGGAGTTTTGTACAATGTAGGGAAAAGTAAAACAAATATGCAGAGGGCAATTTTTTTTTATTGTTTATGTCTCAGGCTGTACCACCTAGTGTCATATAGTCTCTCCCCTGAGTGTAAAGTGTAAAGTAAACAATAAGTACCCCACATCATCTCCAGACTCCATCTGTAACTTGTTAACAACATAAGACAATAAGCTATAAAACCTGAAAATACAGCATCTATGTTCTCTGCAAAGACAAACTAATTTATCGGATTAACGCAACGTTATCACAGCGTCTCCCGTCCATTTTCTCCACAGAAAGTTGATACCAGCCAGGCTAAAACTAATATAGTTAGCCTGAAGAAACAAGGCGTCTGTCCCAACTAACGTTACGGTTCAGAGCCGTGATGCTGGAAACGTAACACTAATCTACAACAGTAGTCTGTGTCTAATATAACTTAACTTGCACATATTTCTTCTTCTTTCTTGTTCTTGGATACACAGTTTGTTGCTTGTTCTCTGGTGGCGGTGTTGGATATGCGTTAGCACGTTACACGTATTTCCACTCCCGTCGTCTTTGCCACCACTCTCTCACCATACATAGGCAGAGCTCGGCTACGAGGCGGTGCTGCGGTTCAGAGCTTTAGGATTTATTTTATTTTAAACAGGGACAATGCAACAACAAGGAGAGATGCATTGTACAAGGTTTTAGCACGAGTGCTATTTTCCACCCGTGGTCCCTTACAGTGGGGCAACAAATTAGTTGTCCCTAAAGTGTAACAGTAGTTCTGCATTACATTTGTTACGCGTTGCATCAATTTAATTAATTTGCACGCAGGTTTTATTTGTTTGTTAGTGTGTATCGTCCATGTAAATTCATGCTCCGAACAGTGACGCCCATACCATTTCAATACGAATACATGTACTGTTCCACCCCTAACCACTACACAATCCAACTTTTTGAAATGTGCCGTTGTAAGGCTGTACTTAGACAGAGAAGTGGTTTCAGCTAAATGCTAAGGTCAGCATGCTAATGTGCTTGCAAGGACAGTGCCTTTGTCATCCCTTGAGCCATGCTACTAGTATGACTAAAAATAACACTGAATGAGATTACTTAACATAAGTTGTGGCCCTCTTACTAAGCCATACTGTAGTTTGTATATAGGCCATATTTTGTACATCATTATGCTCACAATGTTCGCTGAACAGTAGCCACAGTAATTACGCTAGAGGCTCGGCCCTTCTTTGAACAATAATGCAGTTACCACTCTTCAGTGACAATACATCAAAACATACATAGTTATCCTTTTAGCTTTAGTCAACACAGTTGTAGTGATTCAAGCTGAACTCAAGACTCTGTAGATCTACCATCTGTCCAGACCCTTTGCATTTCATTGATTTCTCAGTATAACTTCACTCTCACTGATTCTGAACTAACACTTGCACATTAGAGAGCCACATATGGAAAATGTTTGAATGTACAAGTTTCATGCAGAGTTTGTTGTGGTTGTCAATGACAAACGTCTGCTTGCATGACTTGAGCCGTCAGTCGGGGTGCGCAAGGTAAGCCTTTCCCATCTGTTGCCAGACTAGCAGGTGGCCTCGATAATGATGTGCTGTAGCAAGGCTCAGACAGGTCAGCAGTCAACAGAGACAGGCTGTGGGATTATTGTATGTCAGTTAATCCTTTACGGACTATGGAAATGAAAGTGAGAGGACAGTATAAGCTTCTCAATGAATGGTTTTACTTTGGTCAATGCACCCAGATTGTGTTGAACCACAGCAAATCCCTCATATGCAGGAATCCTAGCTTGCATTTGTCTCTTTTCCTGCTTGAGGTGAACAGATACTTTCTTTTAACACATTGGTCCTATGTTTGAGCTATTTGACTTCAAGCAAGAAACTCATTCTACAAGGTCCAGTGGTGCTGCTCTGTAACTGACAATGAGCTCTCAAGTCTCTGTGTAGGAGGATGGGAAAACTTGATTCATTCTGCCTTGTGCTGTGTGTCACGAGCTGGCTCTCGGACCGTGACAAATATGGAGACGCACCACATGTCACGGTATAACAAAAGTAATTTATTAACATAAACTAGAAATAAAACACAAAACTCAAAAGCGACGGCAGTCACATCCTGGATGGGGGACGCCTCCGCTGACGGGGATGTGGAAGAAGGGACTCGGCCCCATACTGCACTAGTACCAGGTTTAAATAATCAGCACACACTGGGGCCCTCAGGTGTCCACGATTAACCCAATTAGGAAAGCACAGAAGAGTTACCAGCTCACTGTGCATTATTACAATTAGACTACATGACTGCATCTAACACAAAATATATTCCATAAGCAAAAGCAATTAGCATTTAAGCAGGCCAATCACCATCTAAACACTAATGTCCAGGAGTAACGGACTGTAGCACAACTCTAATTTGTGTGTACATGGGCATGGCCGTACAATCTTTCTTAACCATTGTGTTGTCTTCTAGTCAAAACTTTTGTTGATGCTTTTTAACAATGTTTTTAACTTTTTCTTACGTTTTTCTCCATTTTTTTCAATGTTTGTCACTTTTTTTGACGTTTTCAACACTACATGACACTAACTTATTCATTTTAGTGTACAGTTATTTGGGGAATTTATGGTCAATAAACCTCATTAATAGGAGATTATACCTAATATTTAAGTTAGAAAAGCAGAAATGAGGAATTATTTAGACTAAAATTAAAGGAGAGTGTGTTGATGGATAGCCACAGACTGGAATATGTCAACTTTAACTCAATACTATTTTAAAACCACTTCAATCTTTTTTTTAAATGCTATAAAATTGAGTAAGACACCCCAACATTATTGAAAGTAGAGATTTGTACTTGCCAAAGAGCGCTGTGTGGAATCAGTCATGTTATTTTGGGTAATTAAAAAGAACATTGATATAGGATGACAATGTGACCCAAGGACAAGGAGGGATAATGACTTCCAACTTTGCAGAACATAAACATGCCTTTGGCAACATCTGAGGTGATTGCTATATTATTAATGTAAAGAAAAAAGAAGTAGCAACAGCGACAACAAGCTCTATTAGTTACTTTTAAAAGCCGTTTGTTTAGTGTCTGCTGCTAACCTTCCTTCACACCCTGATATAAAGCCCCCACCATGCATGCTCTTAATGGAGCCTTGTTAATGCATGATGTGAACATAAATGTCTCGTCAAAAGCAAGCAGATCAGTGCTTTAAGACTTTAAGTTTGGTAACTGCCAGCAATCAAAGGTTGCACTTTAATCTGCACCGCTAATCAAAGCGTGTCCGTTAAAAGTTGACTATTAGAGATTTTTATTGAGCATGAAACAAAGAATTGTATTATGAATAACTATAATCACCACAATAATGATGATTACAGCATAAAAATGGCAATCAGAACCACTATTTCCTCAAATATCCCCAGGCAGATAGATTCATCACCTTGGACAGCGACGTCGGTGTTGAACACAGACCTTCAGCACAGACAAACTCTAATCATAGTTAAAGAAAATGAAGGCATCTCAAACAAGACAAAAACAAGACACACCACATTTGTATGCCAGCTTAAAGGTGACATGTTGTGCTTTTCTGTATTTTCTGTCATATCTACGATATTATAATGTGGAAATGTTCATGTTCAAATAAGGAGGTAAAAGTATTTCTAAGCTACTGTGTTGTTTATATTGTTGCATGTAGCTGCATGCTAACTAGAGTTGGGAACAGACAACCCGTTGCTAATATGACAGCGGTGCCCAAACGACCGGTATCTACAGGACCAAATAACAACGCGGATTGCGGTGCTTCATTTCCTCATTTAAAAAAAAAAAAACACTAACTCAAGCAAAAAAAATGGTCACCTCAAAAGGTAAAGCTTAAAACTTGCAAACAAAACATTTGTGTAGTCTTAATCTATTTGTCTTTTATTTGTTTGATATTATGTCCTTTTGTTTACAGTTCCCTCTGCTTCTTTCTCAATGATCAGTTTCTGATCAATGATCAGTTTCTGATCACTGAGATGATCAGACAAAGTGGCACCTGTATGTTACTACACACTACACTTGGCTGGGTAACACATACAGACGTACTGACTAAAATACCGCTAGGAAAATAAAACTTCAAATGAGTACCAAAACCCAGAAAAAAAGCATGAATATATTGTTCAATCTGTTAAATGAAATTGGTAGAAATGTACATTACAGTAAACTTGAATGCATATTATATGAAATACAGTCTTATTTGAGGATTTACGGTAAGTGAAGATATGTATACTTCCACCGAGGGAGACACACAAGCACCACGTCTGGTCTTTGCTACTTGATGCTCTTATAGGATAAGGTCTGTGGATTGCTTTTGAGACGTCTCTAACCCTCTGTTCCCCTCTTACACACAACACACACAACACACACACACACACACACACACACCACACACAACAACAACACACACACACACACACACACACACACACACACACACACACACACACACACACACACAGTACAGGGATTAGGATATTGATGACCTTAGAGTTGACATCATATGTGACTCTGTTACTGGGGAGTTACCCAACACCACTGACTCTATGATCGGCATTACACACACATGCACACAAACATACAGACAGACGCTCACACACACACACACACACACAAAGTGAATCTGGCCCCTCTCTGTCAAATCCTATTAAAGAAGAAGAAATGGTTGATGGTCCTAATCCCCCTGCTCAAACCTGAGCTGAACTGTATGACAGACACACAGAAAAGACTGACAGGCGGAGAGAGACAGGCAGATACAGATAGATTAAATGTGGAGTGCACACTCTGTGGTATTGCTTTTGAACAAAATATTAAGTAAAAACTTAAACCAAAAGGAAACCATATGGTTCCTGCTGACAGCATCAATTTGAACACTACTTACTCTGGAAACGTGCTCATAGTTTTTAAAACTTTCTCTTTCAAAAGGAAAAAGGAAGCATTTTCTAGTAACAAAAGCAATGCTGCCTTGTTGCCAGTGATGGATGATGGTTACATATTGACAAAGAGTGTCTGTTACTGGAGAAGAACAGGTTGTATGTTTACAGAGTAACTGTTTTTGGCTGATATCTGGTAGTTATTTCTCAAGGTACAAAATTGCACAGACTATGCCTTTACAATCTATAAAACAATGATTTACTTTATAACCCCAATTCTGTGCTTTCTGTCTGTGCTTTCGTTTTGCCCATTTTTTGGGTGTTGAACTGCTCAGAAGTCATTTCTCTATTGTTGTTCTGAAGTTGATGAGAAAAGGACACATTTTGCCTAAGTGTACACTCATTTTGTTTACAATTGAGTATAAAAGCAGATTGTGCCACATAAGCTGGGGTGGCAGTAGCTCAGTCCGTAGGGAGTTGGGTTGGGAACCTGGTTCAAGTCCCCGTTTGGACCAAAAAGTAGGGAGTGTGGATTGGTGGCTGGAGAGATGCCACTTCACCTCCTGGGGACTGCCAGGTGCTGTTGAGCAAGGCACCGTACCCCCCCAACCGCTCAGGGCGCTGGTTCGGCTGGCAGCCCACTCACTCTGACATCTCTCCATTAGTGCATGTATAGGTCCTGAGCATGTGTGTGTGTGTGTAGTTCAGGACTGTGTGTGACTACTAACAAGTGTGGACACAGAGTGTAAATTGTAATTTCCCCATTGGGGATTAATAAACAAATAAAAAAATAAAAAATAAAAAAAGCTTTCAAAATAAAACTAGATTTCCTTTCTTCTAAAATTGAGTTGAATGGTTTAATTGAGGATAATTCTTTTTTTTTTTAACAAATTAAAACCCAATTAGCAGACTTAAACAGATTTGGAAGATAAGGAAGATAAGATAATCTTACATCAGCTCTTTTCCCTGAATTTTTGCAATAAAGCAAAAGCCTGCTCAGTGATAAATGTGCTGTGTGCTTTTCCCCCATAGCTGTTATACAAGTGATTAAGGTAGTTTGGTGTAATAATGAAAGTACTTGTGGTTATTTTTTAATATGCAGATTGTTAAGTAACAGAGATTCTAAAATGTACTCTTGGGAAAGTTATATGTACATTTCGTAACATTCTAGTTTATGTTACACTTTACAGTACAGGTTATACATATCCAATACTGAGAATATTATTACCTAACTACATCACATAAGAGTGTCATAGACCCAGTAGTCTGGAAGTTTGGAACATCCCTTTTGTGCGGGACGGTCATGGATGATATTATTTACCTGTAAAAGAGAACCTTTTTTGCTTTGCTATGTTTTTCTATTGGAAACATCCAAACATGGTTCTGCCAAAGGGAATGTAATTGTTTTTTAATTTATGATGAAGTACCTCTACCCGGCAATCCAAGGGGAAAACGCTGCACCTTTATTTCCATTTCTTCTAAATGGATCAACAGGTGACTTTTTATCAGGGACATGAAGCTTTAGCGTCAGTCTTTTAGCATTTAAGTATGTATGTATTCTTCAAGGGCTTATTTGCATCATTTGCAAGTGTCTAACCTTGAAACATTAAACCAACCAACTCATGAAGTTCCCTTGATAAGCTCAATAGCTGCAGTTGGAGTCATCATTTCAGACAACAAAATGATATTTACTAAGACCAGTTGTATTGGTGGTAAATCTGCCGCCATTATCATTGTACAGTTAACTGCATACATTATGTCCTGTGCTATGCATACAGTTGAAATAAACCACTTAAATTCCATTACTTCTACTTGCCTCCATCCTAAAGCAGTGGATCACTTTTTATCTGATTGATGGAAACAGACATGATGCTTGATTGATGGCTGGAGTGAAGGAGTGGCCATATACAAAATATCAATCATTGGTGTGGGGGCTGGTTTGTTTCACGAAGGGACAGTGAGTGATGATTCAACCCCTGAACCTCTTAAAATCATCCATCGGAAAGATGGGAGAAGGGAGAGGCA
>NC_045753.1:19259985-19261289 GCF_008692095.1 Etheostoma spectabile
GAAGAGCGGAGGAAATAGAAGAAGGTGAAAAAGAACAAGACAAGAAGTGTGGTTCTGTCCGAGCCGAAGCAATCAGCTTATTACACAGATTTCAAAAGAACAAACACTCATCTTTCTTTCTGCATAAAAAAATTCTCCTCTGATGGAAAAGAGTAGCAGTTCACACTCAGCCTTGTGTCATTTTCAGATTTATGGACCGTTACACAGGACTGATCAATTGAAACTACCCTAATTGATTGATTGCTGGAGTGAGGGGGGTCAGGCAGATCAGTTCTTTGTGTGAAAGAGATTGTCAGATGTGAGGTATAGACAGATAGTAGGCAGGCTTTCTGCAGGTTTTCCAATTTAAATTTCAGACTTTTTTTTAAGACCAATCTGAATGAAATTTAAGACCTATATCACAACATTAAAAACAAAACAAAAAAACAGCACATGTCAGAGTTGGGAAACATCTGAAACAATTTTCTGATTTCCTCATTCGTATAACAGAACTGGTGTCTAGTCACCCCGTGGAGTGGTAGGGTTGGTTATCCTTTGGGTTTTTTTCTGATGCCGGTCCTAAAACAATTAAATTCATAAAATGGTTTTGGCACCTCAACGGTGCCTGAATCAATACTTTAAAATAAAGAAGAGCACTGCTTGACTATTGCTGAGGCCATAAGGTCAAATCTATTTTTTTTTAAAGAATGTAATAACAAATACTTCTAACAAAACTTAGTTTACTAGTCAATTGCAGTTATACGACAAAAAGAAGAACCACTAGATGACAAAAGGGAACACTGAATGCACCACTAACTTACCAACTGTAACTGAACATAGCATTAGGTATGACATGTGTTGAGTCTTTAACTGCAGGCTGTTGGATGTTCCAGTGTTGGAATCATTTCCAGTGAAAGACTGCCACACTGTCACGTTACACTGTTTAGCTTTCAGTATTTAACTGTATTTAAGCAGCTACTGGCTGACATTCAGCTAAGGGTGACTGCTGATTTACATTTTGTAATGTAAGACTTTTTAAGACCTTGCATAGGATAGACATCTTACAAAGCATATTTCCAATGTGGTGCCCCAAATTGGCAACCATCCACTTTGGTTCTAATAGATAGAAAGTTTGAATCAATTATTTAACTCAAAGAATCACATAAAGATTGCTAGTGATACTAGAGGGAGTTGAAGATATGCGAAAGCAGACAGGCAAATAAAGAGACAGGCAAGTGAGTAAACAGACGAGACAGACAAAGTGAGAAGAAGTTATTTCTTTCTACCTTTTTTCTCTCTTTTGACACTTTTATTTCCGCCTCTCC
>NC_045753.1:19261299-19270486 GCF_008692095.1 Etheostoma spectabile
CTCTCCCTCTTTGTGGCTGAGGGCAATGATTACAGTCAGTGATGGAGTTCAGGAGGGCTTTGTCTTGTGCAGTCTGTATAATATGATTCTTATGAGATATTACTAGTAAATAATTCATACTCTCAAGTCACACAAACAGGCACACGAGCACATATAAGCATTAGCATGCGCATACTGTACTGTAGTTACATGCACACACTCGCGCACATGCCTATATCCACACACTGAACCAACGCAGGGCACAACATAATTTTCCAGTTAAAGACATAGTTCAGCTATTTTCAAAGCAATTATGCATGGTACAGCCTACTACAGGCAAAACTGCAATCTAAGCTTTATATGCTTTGGCTAAAGCCAATTCACTAGTATAAGATATTTAGCATTTTAGTGCATCATGCCTCAGTGTGGAGAAAAGTGATAACCTGTACAACTATAGAGGAAAGTGATGTTTTTTCTTTGAGCCTTTGCACATGTGCATTTGGAAATGAGAATACCAACTTCCCACCGAATCAGCAAACTTTCTGTTGCAGTCTTTACACAGGTTAAACCAAGTATTGCAGCTGGCCCGCAGCCCACTGTGACCACCAGCATTTGGGATCTGCGCTGCTTGAATTAGTGTTGCTACAGCCGCTAAGTGCACGTCTGTCTCCGGAGCTGCTGCCAGCTCTTCAACCGGCAAAGTGATCTACCAGAGGCGGGGAGCAAGGCCCAGGGGCCCCTGGGTGCACTCGCTAGGTAATTCTTGTCTCATTTGTTGTCTGATAACAGTAAATTTATCCTAGTCAGTGCCTCATGTCACTATTTTCCAAGCTACTGTAAGTACTGAGTTGATTTCAAGCAACAATAGAGAACATTTAATCATATAATTTGAGAAATCAAATAAGCACCTTCTAATTGTAACCCGTATCACAAACTGAAGCCAGTGAGACTTAAAGCGACACTAGAGAACCTTTCCCGCTTTGGGCCCCCTACATGTTGGAAGTGGAATTGTCCATTACATTACATTGTCCAGTTCATTTGAACTACCGATCTGCTACCCGATCTAGCAAACTTATAACGTATAATGTCAAAGGACAATTCCACTTCCAACATGTAGGGGGCCCAAAGCGGGAAAAGTTGTCTAGTCTCACTGGCTTCAGTTTGTGATACGGGTTACAATTAGAAGGTGCTCAATTGATTTCATTGTTCCTTAATTCTAATAAGGGGAGATTTGATGACACATTGCAGGGTGGCCAGTCCTTAACACTACCCAGACTGGATGGCAGGGAATTTTCACAGGATCTTACAGTAAGTGATTAAGCTATATCAGAGGAGGAAACCTTTCCCTTCTAGGCCAGATGCCGTCATCTGTGACTTTAAATCTGCACAAAAATGTAATTTATCCGTCAGACTCGGCAAAAGATGCTGGGGGTGTTTAAGTGTCAACAGTAAAATGAAAGAATATAAAAGGAAGACAGCTTAAGATATCAAACAATGTGGAGGCTTCCTCTCATCCAAATGTGTGAAAAAAGAAGAGCACCTATAAATTGCCTATTGGATTATGACAAAAAAAATCGGAGTTGCCCCGTAATACATGTACAGTGAGGGAAAAAAGTATTTGATTCCCTGCTGATTTTTTGTACAGAATAACAAAAATTAAATAAAAAAATAAAAAGAATTGGGCTTCCGGTTCCGCCACCACCAAAAAGAATTTAGAAACCAGTGTGAAAAACAGTCTCCTCGCACAGAATACTATAACGCCCCACTAATCAGAGAACAAACCCAAGAAATACCAACAATGGAGACGAGGGAGAAAAGTACGAAAAATACAGCGGAGCTTAACAAGAATGAAGAGTAATTGCGAGCTACAGAGGCGAATGCTAATGGAAAAGATGGTGGACGGCAGAGAGGCTAAAACCAAAGGTGAACATGGAGCAAATTCTACAGGAAATCCAAGAGTTCAGAAGAGAGAACAGCCAACAGCTAGATGGCATAAAAGATGATATTAATAAAACAAACCAGAGGATTAAAGAAGCAGAGGACCGCATTGACTATGTTGAAACTAAGACGCTAAGAGCGGAAGCGCTGATAAGAAGCATGTATAAAGTTCAACGCCAACACATGAAAAAAGTTGGTCGACCAAGAGGGAAGAGCAAGGAAGGAAAATATTTAATTTTATTGAAACACTCCTCAGAGAAAAACTGGACTTTTCTCCGACAACTGAACTAGTCATTGAAAGGGTGCACAGAGCGCTAGCCGCAAAACCTGCAGCCACAGGCAAACCCCGGTCGATAGTGATTACATTTCACAGATATAAAACAAAAGAAGACGTTCTACGTAGGGCATGGGAAAAGAAGGAAATCCCCCTCAACGAGCAGAGAATATATTTTGATCACCTTACCGCCGTCCTGACGAAACTGAAGGACTATAACGAGGTGAAGTGAATATTAAAGGAGAAGAGGATCCGCTTCCAGCCTCCATATCCAGCCAGGCTATGGGTCTTTTACGAGGATGGGAGACAACTCTACCACACGATTAACGAGGCCACGAGAGACATGGAGGACAGAGGTCTCCCGGTTAAAGAGGTGCCCACACCAGAGGACCCACTCAAGAAACTGAACCAGAACCCCTGGCGTACAGCGAGAGGAGGACGAGTGGCACGTGGTGGAGACTCACCTCGGAGAGCCAAAATCAGAGTAAGACTCCACTTCTTCAGACAAACGTCTGCTTAAAAAGTGATGAGAATGTTTCAATTAAGATCCTATGAGCACAAGGTAACAAAACACAATCAGCTCTACTCAGCTTCAAGTTTAAAACAAAACGCATCACCAGACAAGAGAAATGGATACGTCATAATGCTTAAACCAGTAGTGATTTTTATTTCTTATTTCTTCTCCCAAATCTCCTTGAAATAAGAGGTGTTAAAATAAGTCGGAGGTTGAAAACACTGAACACTTAATGGGATGGACATTTAATGGACTAAGCTGCTATGGAGGGCCCTTCACCCACAGGTGTCTACGGAGGCTTTCCCTCCAAAGCCAGAGATACTCTGGCTGTTTAAGGGTTCATTTCACAGACACCTTACCCTTGGAAGCTACTGTTCGGTTTGTGTTTAGTTTGTTCAATGTTAACACCTGTATTCGTTCATGTTCCTATTTCAATGTCTTACCAGAGGGAGGGTCTGTGGCACGCACCGATGGCAATTTAAATTTCCTTAAAAATGGCTAATCAAAAAGTCAGGATTGTCTCTTTCAATGTCAATGTAATATTGAACCCAGTAAAATGTTGTAAGATACTCTCAAAAATAAAAAAAAGAGAAAGCACAAGTTGTTTACTTACAAGAAACACACTTAAATGACGTGGAGCATGAAAAATTAAGAAAAATGGGCTGCAAAAATATATTTGTTCATTGTACAAATCCAAGCATAAGAGAGGTGTTGCTGTTTTACTCTCTAACAAAAATAACTTTCAAACAAACATATGTTCAGAAAGATAAGGAGGGCAGATTTATCCTGGTTAGAGGAATATTAGAAAGGACAGAAACCACCCTACTGAACATATACGCTCCTCCTGGAAGTAACATCTCGCTCTTTAAGAAGATCTTTGATATGATAGGGAGTCATTCTGAAGGAGTATTGATATGTGGGGGGGGGGGATCTAAATCTGCACTTGCCACCAAAACTAGATGTATCACACCGATTACATACCTCTAAGACAGTAAGTAAAACATTTAAAGAATTGATGAATGACATGGGCTTAATAGATATATGGAGAGAAATGTTCCCTGATGCAAGACAATATACAAATTATTCTAGTGTCCACTTGGTATACACTAGAATTGATTACTTTGTTGTTTTCAGTAGAGACAGGTCAAGGTTCATAGACTCGGAGATTGGTACAATAGATCTAAGTGACCACGCCCCGATATACCTTACTCTTAATTTGGAAAGTTGCCAAAGAAATACAACATGACGGTTTAATTCCAGCCTTCTCAATGACATCCTTCAAGAAAAAAATAACTGATGAAATTCAGATGTACATAATGGGTAAGATCATAGCTGTGTCCTCGCTCAAAAGAAGCTACATTAAAGAAAACTGCTTGTATTACAAAACCATCTAAAGCCATTGGAGGGCTCTCATGCACAGTGCACAATGACTATACAAAACTACAAACAAACTATACAAAAAATAGAAATTAAATTCATCTAATGTATACTCAAGAAGTTGAGAAAAAAATGCTATTTACTAGAAAAAGATATGTATGAAAACGGCTCTGAATTTACAAAATTGTTGGCTAGGAAACTGAAAAAGCAATTTACAAATAGTACAATAAATAAAATATGTGTCCCTGTAAAAACATCATTAAAAGCAATCAAGAACAGATTCAAGAGACTTTTGAGTCATTCTATAAACGACTTTATTCCAAGAGAGAGGAAGTCCAAGAAGATCAAATTGATTCATTTTTGGAAACCCTAAATTTACCAGCTATGACCGAGGAACAGGACAAAGCTCTAAGCAAAGACATAACACCAGAAGAATTAATTGAGGCAAGACCCAGACTAAAAACTAACAAATCAACAGGAAGTGATTGTTTTACAACCGAATGGTACAAGGCATTTAAAGTGGAGCTTCTGCCCATATTGCTAACTACTTGTAATTGGGCATTGAAAAAAGCAGAGACCCCACCCTCCTGGAAAGAGGCTATCATTACTCTTATACATAAAGAAGGGAAAGACAAGACTGGATGCGGGTCATACAGGCTGATTTTGATACTTAATGTTGATTACCGTATATATACACATCTATAATGGCCAAAAGAATGGAAAAATGACTCCTCACCTTAATCCATAATGACCAGACGGGGTTTATACACATGCGGCAAACGCAAGACAACATAAGACGCTCTCTACACATTATGGACCACATTAAACAACATGAGATGAAGGCTTTAATTCAAAGCCTGGATGCGGTCAGCTGGCAGTACCTGTTTAAAGTCTTATTCAAATTTGGCTTCTGTGAAATACTGATAAATAGCATTAAAGCTATTTATGATAACCCCACGGCGAGAATCAAAATAAACGGTCACTTATCCAAACCACTTATGTTAGAAAGGGGAGTGAGACGAGGCTGTGCTTGGTCTCTGCTTCTCTTTGCGATGTTGGCCCAGCATATTCGACAGAATGACAACTTGGGGGAATACAAATTAACAACGTAGAACATAAAATAGCGTGTTATAAGATGACGTCCTCCTGTTCCTTAGAAGCCCTGAGGTGTCTCTGCCGGAAGTCATGATGATGCTATATCAGGATATCAACTGAATGTCAATAAAAACTGAAACTGTTACATATAATTTTAGTCCATGTAAAAAATTGAAGGACACATACCCTCTTAGATGGAAGACCGAATCTTACAAACACTTAGGGGGGATTTTACCTAAGGATCTATCAAAATTTCATAAGAAAAATGTTTTGATTATTATTTATAGAGAAAATGATCACCCCCTAAGTAATGAAATCAAAGAAGACCTAATAAGGAGGATCTCATACCCTTCCTGAGTCTAAGCTTGAGAATTGAAACAATTAAAATCAACACTTAACCGAGATTCTTGTATCTATTCCAAACACTCCCACTTATTATTAATCAAAACCAATTTGATGAACAGGACAAGATGATATTGAGATTCATTTGGCAAGGGAAAAAACCTTGAATCCGAAATAAAACGCTACAACTATCAAAACAGAATGGTGGCTGGGGTCTTCCATCTCTGAGGAATTATCATCAGGACACAGGGATTATCATCATCATTGTTATCTCTGAGGAATCTTAGCACAGATGAGAGCATTACTCTGCTGGTGTAATCCCTCTTACAAAGCACAGCGGAAGCATATTGAGTGTGCTGTGTTACCTGACTTTCATATACAAGCTGCATTACCAGACAAAAACTAACAACAATGCATACTAGAGAATCAGTGGATAAAATCCTCTCTTAATGTCTGGAGATCATTAATTAGAAAACACAAATTGGATGAAGTTATTAAAATTTTGAGCTGGTGTGCCTATGACTCAGATTTCACACAGAATAAATTTGACAATAGATTCAAGGTTTGGATTAAAAAAGGCATCACATCTCTATGTAGCATAACATTGAAGGAGGCTTTCTTAAGTTTTCAAACTCTACTGGACAATTTTTCACAGCAAAAACAAGATTTCTATAGATACCTTCAACTCCGACATTACTACAATCATAAAGGATGCTAGAGCCAGTAAACCTTTTGTCTAGCCATTTATTGACACATATAAATCAAACATTAAAAGAGGGTTTTTTTCCCCGATTGTATAAGAGTGCAAAATTTAGAAACGTCCTCAACAAAATACATACAGGACAAATGGGAACGGGAAGGAGGTCTAACAACAACGGACAATGAATGGGAGGACATCTGTGTATTACAATGGAAAACTACAAAATCCCATGCATGGAAGGAATTTTGCTGGAAAAATGTAGCTCGATATTTCATCACTCCACTCATGAAGGTACAACAAAGTAATGGTAATTCCCAGTGTTGGAGGATTTGTGGATGTCAGGTTGCAGGTCATTACCATGCATTCTGGGTATGTCGAAACATACAAAGTTACTGGAAAGATATAAGTAAAGCAATACAGCTCCCTCCACAGATTTTCGATGGGATCAAGGTCTGGAGATTGGCTAGGTCACTCCAGGATCTTAATGTGCTTCTTCTTGAGCCACTCCTTTGTTGCCTTGGCTCTGTGTTTTGGGTCATTGTCATGCTGGAATACCCATCCGTCCATCGTCCTTTTGATGTGGTGAAGTTGTCCTGTCCCCTTAGCAGAAAAAAAAAAACATAAAGCAAAGCATAATGTTTCCACCTCCATGTTTGACGTGGGGATGGTGTTCTTGAGGTCACCTCCTCCAAACACGGCGAGTGGAGTTGATGCCAAAGAGCTCGAATTTGGTCCCTGACCACAACACTTTCACCCAGTTGTCCTCTGAATCATTCAGATGTCTATTGACAAACTACAGACAGGTCTGTGCATGTGCTTTTTTGAGCAGGGGGACCTTGCGGGCGCTGCAGGATTTAAGCTCTTCACGTCATAGTGTGTTACCAATTGTTTTCTTGGTGATTATGGTCCCTGCTGCCCAAAGATCATTGACAAGATCCTCCCATGTACGTCTGGGCTGACTCCTCACTGTTTTCATGATAACTGCAACTCCACGAGGTGAGATCTCACATGGAGCCCCAGGCCGAGGGAGATTGATAGTTGTTTTGCGTTTCTTCTATCTGCGAATACTCGCACCAACTTTTGTCACCTAGCTGCATGGCGATGGTCTTTTGTCCCGTTCCAGTCTGGTGTAGGTCTACAATCCATTCCCTGACATCCTTAGAGAGCTCTTAAGTCTTGGCCATGGTGGAGAGTTTGGAATCTGATTGATTGATTGCTTCTGTGGACAGATGTCTTTTAAACAGGTAACAAGCTGAGATTAGGAGCACTCCTTTTACGAGTGCGCTCCTAATCTCAGTTTGTTACTTGTGGAAAAGACAGCTGGGAGCCAGACATCTTTCTGATTCTGATCATATGCGTTTGTCTGGATTTTTTTGTTGTTATTCTGTCTCTCACTGTTGAAATGAATCTACCATTAAAATTATAGACTGATTATTTCTTTGTCAGTGGGCGAATGTACAAAATCAGCTTTTTTCCCCCCTCACTGTATATGATGTACCCTGGTTATTCCAGTTGATCTAGTTACACACTCCCAGAAAACAGACATGATTTTTGAGAATTTCTTTGTTGCGGAACGAATGACTGTTAGGTTACACATACACCCAGTTCATTACTTCTTGACTTGTTTGCTTGTGACAGCAATTTGATTTGTTATTGAACAAATTTTTAAGCATGACATATTTCATTTTTTTCCCTGACACTTTGCTTCAGGCAACACATTTGGTGTTGTCGTAAATTCCCCTGAGCATTCGTTTGACATATCAGCCACAAGACCCATGGTTGTCAGAACGTGTTTCAAGTTGTGAATGCTGCTATCAAGGACACATCCTCACTATCACAGCTGTGGGTGTGTGTGTAAACCACTGATACCTAACCTGCACACATGACCCAGTAGTGAGGTGGAGTATAAAGAAAGACTACTCCAACTTTTTGTAGTTGCACATGCAACCAAACATCTATCAAGAGTGACTAATCATTTTCTTTGGTTGCACCGGTGCGCCTGATATTTAGTGGGTCTGTCTCTGTGTGCATATGTATGTAGCGTTATTTTCCTCACCCACATTCTGCAAAGACCTGCTCCTACTTGGCCTCTTATAGGCCTCTTAGTCTTTTTGCTGAGTGCGGGTGGCGGAAGAAGGTGGAGAACTAAGTCATGAGTGTATGTGTGAAGCTGCACTTTGCACTCCAAACTGCGCTCTGCACTTCTCCTTGAGTTACATCACAACCTAGATCTATTGATCTACCACCCCTTCCCTTTCCTTTTAAGATGCCTACTCCTGACTCAACAACTGCAGCGGAGATGGCCTCATCTGACCTCGAGCCCAAAGAGAAAAGTGGGTGATCTAAAAACCTGGTGAACCCAGGGTTTAAACAAGTCAATAAATCTAATTGACAGTTTCACATATCAGTGTTTCCAGTTCTTTCAGAAATAATGCCAAATATCCATTCCACTTTTTCCCCTGTTGATTGTCTGCCGCTCCCCGCCATGAGTCCAAGCACAAAGCAACTGTCTGTGGTGAGTTCACCCGTCTAAAAAAATAGGAAGACGGTCACTATCTGTTAAAAACAGTTGAACAGGTGAAGATCACATTGCCAGTAGTGATCAACACAGTAACCTGTTTTTAGCTGAGCTAGACATGGAATATTGTTAAAACAGATTGGCAATGCTGTTCTGCTCTTATTGTTCTCTATGAAGTTAGCTGGAAGTGAATGGAGCCCCGTTGTGTTTTTCGGTGGACTGACTGCATCGGACTCCGTTTAAAAATAGCCTCAAATAGCTCAAAGTGATTATACGTACTCTGTGAGTTCTTGGTGAACATTAAAGTCTATAAATTAACCCGTAAATTCAGTAATGACTTAATGCAGTAACTGGAATTTAATCTCCCCATGTAGAGCTGATGATGCAGGATGACAACTTCTCCTTTATCCCATTACATCTGACCACCTCATGTTTCATGTTCTAAGAAGC
>NC_045753.1:19270496-19270573 GCF_008692095.1 Etheostoma spectabile
CCTTTAAACATGACTGAGCCTCTGACATGGAAGATTACTGGAATGAAATGACTACAAAATAAAAACCTCAGTAGACA
>NC_045753.1:19270583-19272930 GCF_008692095.1 Etheostoma spectabile
TTCATTAAAACTTGTGTGTGACAAATATGTCAAAAGGCAAGCTTTGTCTAGGATATGATTAGCAAACTCAGATTTATATGTATGTTTTTTTTAAATAACGCATGGAGATGTACGTAAAAAAATTGTTGCATCGAGATTCATCAATAAAAAGTACAAAGAAAGCAGTCTTATCTTTTACATTCATATTGTCCCATGGTTTATATGTTATCTATCTATCTATCTATCTATCGTATACTATATAGTCAAAAGAATTTGGAGAACCAAACACTCAAAACATGACACCAGTAGTCGATAAGCATCTTCTTTAAACATCAAGGTTATTAATATGCTGCTGGAACCTGGCTGCAGGGATTTGCTCCCATTCAGCCGAGAGCGCACCAATGAGGTCAGACACTGATGTCGGGCAATACGGCCCGGCTCTCAGATGGCGTTCCAATTCATCCCAAGGGTATTGGATGCTGAAGGGGTCAGAGCTCTGTGCATCTATCTAAATAATCATGGTAAAGGGATCAACTTAAACAGAATAAAGATAAACTAAAATGTAGCCAAACAGGCTGATGTGAGCCCTGCTGGTCCCAGTTGTTCAAGGCACCATCTGCATGCACTCAGGGAGGTCAGCAAAAACAAAACATTCACACCCTCCAGACACAATTAAAAACAGCACCTTTCTGAGGGAAACTTTTAATATAGAACGACAGCCCTATGAACCCTCCTCTGTGGTTCTTGCTTTCCCTCTTAATCAGTCACAAACACACACTGGATGCCAACTGTGTCACCACTGGTGTAAACAAACAGCAACCAAGTAATATTTGATAAGTTGTATGACCAGTTTGCTGCTAAATTTAGTCCTATGGGATTAGACCCTGGGATCTCTGGCAGGCTGTGATCTACCAGAAGAAAGAATTGACAAACTGAAGTTGTAATGCTTAATAAAAGTCTTTATTCATAGGTGTTTTTTCACAGCAATGTTTACCATCAGTCGTTGCTAATGTTTCCACCTCTGTAACATAATGTAATATACAAATTCATGAATGTGCAGTATAGTCTGCCATCGTCACTTCAGCATTCATGAAGCATGACAAATTGGATCCATGCCTTGTTTAATCAGTTATGAGCTTATGGGATGTTAGTTTGACACCTAGGAGACAGGGTTAGAAAGTTTCATTTTTATTTTGCTCTTCTTCAGCCTCATCAATGCATGTTGTGTGTGTGTGTGTGGGAGAGGGAGGGAGGGAGGGAGGGAGAGAGAGAGAGAGAGAGAGAGAGAGAGAGAGAGAGAGAGAGTGTGCGGTGAGAGTGTGTGTGGGTTGTGTGTGGGTGTGTGTGTGTGTTGTGTGTAACTTGTCCCTATCTGCTAGTTATTTTCTGGGACCTTGGTATGTTGCTCTTCCTTCCGGTTTTTTTTTGTTTTTTCTTTTTTTTTTTGTTTCCGAGCTTATGGTTCCTTCAGTTTGTTTTGGCCTGTGTGTTTGTGGATGCCTTTTTGGTGGTTTATTTCGTGTTGGATCACGCCTGGGTGTCGTTCCGTGTGTGTGTGTGGTGTGTGTGTGTGTGTGTGTGTGTGTGTGTGTGTGTGTGTGTGTGTGTGTGTGTGTGTGTGTTGTGTGTGGGTGTGTGTGTACGTGCTTGAAATTGCCTTTGTTTTTCCAGAAAATTAGAAACAAAAACGGGTGAGGAATCTCTCACCATGAACCCTAGGTAACAATCACAGCCTGGTTGGGTTCTGCATTAATTAGAACTGAGTCAACTATTAATGAATAGGAGAAGCGCGCAGAACAAAATTGCCGGACAAGAACTGCCAGCCTGGTCCTACCAGACTCTGGTACATTTCATCTGTACAGAGAGTCTGGCCACTTTCTATTGACATGTGTTAACTTCCTAGAAGGCGGGTACAAGAGGGGAGACGACAACAACTATCAGCTTGGCATCGCTAGTGTTATCCTTAGGTAACCCCTTCACCACTAACAAAGCAAGTTGGAAAATCAAACTTATCCCAAACCTATTGAGTGAGTAGGGCCACAACATCATGGCCACTAACAAAACTCAGCAAAGATTGTTCTTGCTCGGGCTTTAACTTCTGGACATTCGGCAGCGTTGCCTCTGCTAAAAGTTGTCTCCGCCGACATTACAGAACTCAAAGGTTACCGAACCTCAACGTCATCGTTCTCAGCCACTCCGTCTGTTCACTGATTGGACGGGTAAAAATTTAGCCAAAGAAAATCCACGAATATACTGCAAACCCAGACGTAGTACTGAAGGAAAATGAAAATTACGTAGGAGTAGGAGGGCGGAGCCAAGCTAAAGAATTGCTGCCCTCTGGACAAAAAAAAAAAAAATCATAAAATGC
>NC_045753.1:19272940-19276343 GCF_008692095.1 Etheostoma spectabile
AAAAATAAAAGTGTCTTTTTTACTTAATATTTTAAACCTTTCACATCTGTTCAAATTCTACCAAATATATGCTTTGCTAATTGCCTCAAGTGCCTTGCTAGCTTACCATTGGTGTTACCTGGTGTCAAATGCAGAGAGAGACGGGGTAAAAACAGCTACAACAATGATTTGCTGAATTGTAATGCTCACAAGATAAGTCCAGTGTTTTGAATAACACTCCAGAATTCAAATTTCATCAGATTATGCATACATTAAACATATAGTAAATACATTTTGCTGGCATTGATGTTAGTTGAGGTCCAACATATACAGACAAACAGGACAAAAATTGTAGATTTAAGAATGCATTTCTTTTCTTAGATCCAGTCCATTACAAATGCTACATCAAAATTCTGAAAGTAATTTTTCTAATACTTTAAACCCATGTATCTAAAAAAAGGTAGTTCTTCAGTTGACAGTGCGACCTGACGGAAGCGTGGTGTTGCGACGTCATTCATCCATAGTTGATGCTTCACGTGCCTGACTTGCAGCTGATTGGACAAACGTGTCACGTGGGACATGGGTCTGGCTGCTTGAGAATTTGGCAGCTCAGACTGAATACAAAGTCATTTTTTTACGGAAATAGTTCACTGAAACGTGTTTCTGAAAACAGTTTAAGTGAGAAATAGGCCATACAGTTGCTGAATCTGTCTTCCTTTCAGATCGACAAAGGTCAGTTTTTGTCTACTTTTACTGGATAGTCGCGTCATGTTCAACGGATTCATTTGCATCGGTCAGCTTTCTGACGCCCAGCATTTTTTTCAAATATAGCGCCGCCTTCCCGGGAATGCTTTGCGTGCACGTTTAAGTCGCTTGACGTCATCCATATGAATAGAGTAGAGCATGGCGCGACAGAAGCGTCGCACAGCCAAATGGATCACCACCATTACATGGGAGGAATGGCACTGTGTTATATATTAAAGCCATAGAGAAGATACGCAAAACAAAAATACACGACTTAGACACTTGAAGAGCTACCAGTCTTCTTGCTGATGGTCTCATTCACTTAGAATAATTATCCAAATCACTCAATGTGGAATGGGGTAAAGGTACATCATTGATTTCTAAATGCTTTACAATGCCCCTTTGAGCTAGGTAATGGATGGGTGGTAGAAGGTGCAGTGGGTAGTTCAGTGGCAGTGGAGGACAGGGAGAAAGAGGGGCGGAGAGAGAGCGAGAGAGAGCACATATCCCTGTTTGGATCACGGCATGGGGAGTCCGAGTATCGAGATCCACAACCAACACAGCATGCTGTAATGCTGTGTGTGCCTGTATGTGAAGGTCATACTATGATTAGTTATTGATCTAACCAACTGTATGCTCTAATGTGTCCTCTTAATTATTTAACGTGCGACAGCGTGTGTGTGTGTGTGTGTGTCCGTGTGTCTGTGTGTCTGTGTAAAATAATTCTATGTCTTGGACTTATTTTTCACTCAAAAGTACCATCTAGACAGGGCGTATAATGATCTATGATAGAGGTAGTGGAGAGGAGGAATGGAAGAGAGATGTCAGAGAGAGAAAATAGCAGCAATAGAGCTCTTTGCACCTGGCCTCTTACGCCTCTCTTAAAGTGTAACACTGGCCAAAATGCAACCTAGGGTGTTTTTGTGAATGTACTCGAGTCAAACTTTAGTTCAAAAGCATAATTAGGATGGAAGCGCCACTTTTAAGATTTACCGTATCTCAGTTTTTAGGTCAAATGGCCTTTTGAATGGGAGTGCTAGGGGCACTACTATGATAGCATCACATTCAACATTTTTAAAACACTAAGAAGGTTTGATACAACATGAAACTTTGCTCCAAGTATCACTAAGGTCTCTACACATGAACGAAAGCAGTAAGTAAGTGTAGACAGAATTTACTTCGAGCAAAGCTTCATGTTATATCAAGACTTCTAAGGGTTTTAAAAATAGCGATATTGATGCATGCTTTTCTCTTTACATTAACAAAATCAACACTTTTTAAAGAAGTATTTCACTGTTGGGAAAATGGCCTAATACAACTGGACTGCCTTTACAGCAGAAAGAGGCAAAGACTTTTGAAATTGGTCCTACTTGACCAAAGAAAACTAGTTCTACTTCGCTTTTGCTCAAAAAGTAGAAAAACTACAAGAAGAACTATCAGAATGCACTGCCCCACACCAGACCAATTAACGCTCCCACTGGTTGCTGACGACTGGTAACAAACTATCTCATATTACAGTCAACTGCAGTTTAACTACATTAACTACAGTTAAGCTAAAATCATAGACCGTAAAAATAAAGGACGTAGCATCAGTGTTGTCACCCATTGGTTTGTGCACTGAATTGAAGCCAGGAGAAGGTCTTTTGGCCGTCACCAGACAGACGTCTCTCTCTCTCTCACTCTCTCTCTCTCTCTCGATCTGCTTCTATACTCTGATGTCTGATGCGGAAGTACAATCTGTAGTTCGAACAACAGCCGCAAGCCAGCAAAAATCTGCTAGATGACGCTGGCAAGATGGAGGGAAGTTTACCATAGTTCAATTACACATATTACCCACATTGTTATGTTAAAAAGCTAGTTGAAAATCTGGAAAGTATCCTTTTAAATTATATCTCTCAATTCAAACTTTTCTTTTCCCTACTTGATATGTTATAATAAGTGCATTTATCTTTTAATCTTTGCTTTGAAGAAATCTTAAGGTAGCAGGCTTTTCATTTTCATTCAGTTGAACATTGCTTTTGCCGCACAGTATATTAATTGTATCAATTCACTTTGATCCTGTAACAGCTGAAATACAAAGCAGTGCCTCTACTGATAAGTTTGTAAGGGAAAAGAAACATCCCCCTGACCACGACTCTACAACCCTAAGTGGATTGGTGGTTTCAGTAGTCATACATGACCATCAAAGTGGCAACCCAAGTGTGAAAAGTCATTATTGTGCCCCTGTCATTTTAATGTCTCAGATACATACTAAATCAACATTTTTTATCTTCTGCTGCTCGTCTCATTTCCAGGCTGTGACGAAGCTGCAGGCTGTAAACATTAGGCTGATACCTAAAGTGCCCATATTATGAAAAACGTGCTACAACACAAACTAGTTCACCATTATCTACAAAAGAACTACTTACACATCCCTGTTCTGCAGGTATTCCTCAAGTGGGCCCTTGTTTAGAAGAAGTCTCCCAGCTAATCATGCCTTGTACTGACCAATGTAGGAGAAAGAGTAGCTAGCTGATGGGCTCACCTAGCTCCAGCGCATGTGCGACTCCCAACAATGATAGAAGTGAGATGAGAGACCCAAACACACAAGGTGAAAAAGGGGCTGCAGCAATGTGCAGTACAACAAAAATATGGTGTTTTTTGAAAATGAAACCATGTGAACCTATTCTGGTACAACCTC
>NC_045753.1:19276353-19280813 GCF_008692095.1 Etheostoma spectabile
TATGAACCTGAAAATGAGCATAATATGGGCGCTTTAACACTGTAGTGTTTCTGCGAGAGGTGATTGTTGATCTTTCAGTTTTGGCTTCTATAACTTTCAGAATCAGAATGAGAAATACTTTATTGATCCCCGAAGGGCAACTCTGTGTTGCAGTTGCACAAATAGTATAAATATCAGAGTAGAAATACAAATGAAGAAATATTTTTGTCAGTCACTGCCAAAAAAGGGTGTTGGACAAAAATCAGTCTCTCTACAATATCAAATCAGGAGAGTAAACAATTTTGTCAATAATACTGACAAGCATGCATTTCCTAAAGTAAATTTCAAACATGCCAAAAAATCTAAAAATATCTTCTGCCAAAGATCATACTCAAAATCTAAAAATATACAAATGGACTCCTGCAGGAGAGACAGGTGCCACAGTATGAAGCTGATTTTACCAAAGTGCTTGAAATTGTCTCAAAGTACATTCAAATGATAACACAACGTTCCACACAAACATACAGCACTCATTGTTGGATATAAAGTGGATCATTTATAATTTTGAAGATTTGTTTCTGTGTTATGACTTCTGTCCACACATTTACCATGTATGAAAAATACAACAAATTATGCATGCAGTAAAATTAGGCTGTAACCAAGCTGAGAAGAAAAACAGCAGTAGATGTATACAATAAAGACCTATACAATAAATGCCAGTAAAGAGTATCAAATTAAATTGAACTTGATTGAATTGAAGCGAGAAAGAAGCATCATGGCTCCTGCCTGTACTTAGCCAGTTTATAAAAATAAGACATTCTAAATGAACCTGCAAACACATTAACTGCCAGTAATATCCAGGTAATCACGTGTGTGTGTGTGTGTGTGTGTGTGTGCTGTGGGGGTGGTGTGGTGTGTGTGTTGTGTGTGTGTGTGTGGGTGTGTGTGTGTGCGTGTGCGTGCATGTGTGTGCTTGTGTGTGTTCATTTCCTGTAGCAGGTGCACAAGAGCCTTTGGGTGTACCATGAGCACACTTTAATTAGCCTGTAGTGGCATGGTCGGCGGGTGTGTGTGTGTGTGTGTGTGTGTGAGTGTGTGTGTGTGTATGAGAGAGATGCTAGATGAAAGAGCTGAATTATATACTCATACTTGATACTTAACAGACAAGACACACTCACGCGCACACGCACAAGAGATTACCATGGCAAAAGGATGCCTTTGGCGGAAGCTTAGTTTGCTTTAAGCTTCATTTAGAATCTGTTGTTGTGTGCAATTGAGAAATATGGAGAGAGAATCTGAATAGCAAACTGCAAATAGCTTCTGGACTGTTTAACCGGCGTTGGCACCAAAAAGTGTTTGGGTAAAATCAGTGCAATTTAGGCATTTTTTTCTTTTTAACAGAACATTGGGTAAAAACACAACAACATAGCACTTGAAGAATGAATTATGTAGACTGAGATGGTAAAAATCAACTTCAGATACTGTGTTTAGGGAAAGCATGTGGTTAACTTTGACGGTCAACAGATGCAAACACTCACCAATCACATGGGCTCCTCGTTTCTCCTGGTCTCATGCTGCTTATACTTTGGTTACTTTCTCAACACCTTTTTACCCTAAGATGAATCAATACCTGCTCTAGCAGGCTATCTACTGTAACATACATCTACTGACACATTAATAATGTGGTACAATATGAGTGTATTTGAGAAGTCGTTAAAACAAGTGTTTTGGTCCAACGGAAGGAACATTTATACTGTGAAGCAGCTGCAGAAATGAACGTAACTTTGCCAAAGTACTTATTCTAACTAAAATCACAATCTTCTTTTTGTGTCTAAACCTAACCAAGCCTGAAATATGGCATTGCCACATGAAATGGTTTTGGAGGAAACAGACAAATAATGCGGTCCCGCTGATAGGGCAGGCCGATGTATTTTGTTGCTTTATTTGAAGGACTTGTTGGACTAAAGCTGCCAAGGGATGCTTGTGGCTCTATTTGTTGGGTTTGAATACAAAGGTTTTACAGACATTTTAAGCCCTTTTATGTCAGTGTATTAGTTTGAGATATTTTGAAAGATACAGCTTAAAAAAAGTGAAGCCAAGGTAAGAAAGGACCACGATGAGCCTCCACAATCTTAAAGCTATAGTGCATAGTGTAATGTTTAGCCCCACGGTGGAAGGAGGAGACATGGCCTCAGGAGTTCTTCACCTGGTGCTTTGATTTATTTCTTCATCAATCATATGGAATTTCAGTATTGCAAGGGTAAATTATTGCAAAAATATATCCAAAATAAAATAAAACAAGAAGAAAACTAAATACTAACTACTCAAAGTATCATCACAAACTGATATTAAATAACATCAAAGGCTATATAAGGCCCTGACTATTGAGCTCTAGCACCTGCACCCTTCCAGGCCAAAGCTGTTCGGCCCAGAGGAGCCTCTGAGTCCTTCCTTTATACCAGAATCCTACAACACAAACCAAAGATAATTAGACATCAATCAAACACCATTATGTTCATTCAACTTACCCAAACATTTCTGGCCATATTAATACACCATATAACTGTAACATCCAAAATGAAATGTTACATGCTGAACAAGCTTACTCCAGACTCAGGTTTGCCACTCCGACCCAGATCCCTGCTTGAAGATGAGAACAGGTGTATGAAACATACAAACATTTGGATGACCTTAGGTAAATCCACTAACCTAAAATAAACGACTTGAAATTAACTGTATGTGTTGTATTTATCCAACCATGATTTCTAGTCTTTCGATAAATAAATAAATAAAATGACAAGCCATGTGTTCATTGATGCAAGCCCACATGCTACTGGTAATGCTCACGCTAACCATCCTATGCTACTGCTCATACTAAGGTTAGCAGTCTTCTCTTGAACAGAGGTGGCGCTAATGAGCAAAGGCTACCAACATTGCTATTTCTACGAAGAAGACAATAGGTAAACAACGCCAGAACTGGCAGCAGCATTACCGTCAATGCCTCGATTTGATGACCTACCTCGTCGAATCAAGCCTTTCATTTAATATAAAATAACTCATCATAACCCAGTAAGCCCTCTGGACGCACACTCAAAATCCTGACACCCCTGTGAGGTCTGAGTCATTTTGAAGTCACACTGGCACACGCATGCTTGGATGTGTTGATTGCAAAACGGCTCTTACGTGATTATGCGCGTGCCCCTCCTCGATGCAGTTGCTAGCAGCTAAGGAGAACAGGAGGATTAAAAAAACATGATGAAGAGGTAATTATTTTCACTTGAGTTTCTGACCGGGAAAGTCGGCGGACGACACAATCTTCGGATCTTCTAAATCTTTTGATACTGAAAAATACAGAGTTGTGTGGAGATGATAGTCTTGAGTAGCTTTGTACTAACTAATTTGGCAATGTCTTGAATGTAACAGACATTTATTGATATAAAAAAGTTACGGACTAAAGCTTTGTATCTTCCATTTTGACTCCTAGTGAGAAAGGGAGGAAGCATAATTAGCAGAATGGAAAGCCACCTGTGTCCGCTGGCTTCTGGTCTGGGAGATTTTACAGCAAAACAAGGAACCCTGTAGACAGCATGAATAGTAGCAGTTATATAAAACTTTATTGCAGACACAGGTCCATGTTGCACATAACAGTATAAAAAGTTTAAAAAAAAGAGATTCAAACATACATAATTCCATATTTGCCTATGGGATATACAAGCTGTTGCACCAATGTTGTCCTAATCTAGAAGTGTATCTATGACAGCTTTTCAGAGGACTGACTAGGGCTTCAATTACGTAGTTCTCTGACTTGACACACTCTTTTGCTTATAGTTGGACCACAGTTGAGCAGTATATAGCAGTGGGATGTAGGTTTTAAACAAAACACACACAGTGGGAGCAGGGTGGAATCCAATTCATTAGCAAGGTAAAGGCTACAGTCATGAGCGTTAGCTCTAGCACCGGCCATTTTATTCTTGGGTGAAAAAGCGCATTTGTGACAACACAGTAACATTTCAGGGGACAAATGTAGCCCGTGAACAACTGGAATAGTAATGACCACCCTATTGATGTAATAGTGTTACTAACGTTACCACTGTTACAATAGTTAGACCTCTGATAACATAACGGAACACTTACCAGAGCTTCAGGGAATCCACTTTGTCCGGTCTGTACTATCGATGGGATGGCCGCATCCTTCAGCACACGTTTCATGGTCCGTGTGGCTAATTCCATTTTTTTCATAATAATAATCCTCAGTGAAATGTTTTAAGCAAACACAATGCTTCTTGAAGGTGGCTACAGGTGTATTTGGATCCATTTCCAGAGCAAGGATGGCCATAGATTCAGCCGGCCAGCGTTTTTGGTTGGAATTCTATGAACATCGTGGTATTACCTGGTCTACCAGTTAACTGTTGCAGCTCTTTACAATACAGCAAACACCTATGATTGTAAACTTTGCTTTTAGTATCTAGTAATTGTTGACT
>NC_045753.1:19280823-19280937 GCF_008692095.1 Etheostoma spectabile
CTCCAACTCTGAGCAAACTCCAGGCAAACTCTCAGCTCTGTGGCCAGGCTTCTCAGGTGCAAATCACTCCAGAAGTAGCACTGCTTCACCTTTCTGAGAATATAGTTCCCAGTT
>NC_045753.1:19280947-19285878 GCF_008692095.1 Etheostoma spectabile
TAGAATATGGCTGTGTCTCATGTGACGTTGTTATTTGTAAACCCTGTGACTATACAAATCAGAACATGTAAATAGCGACATGTTGGCGTTATTTTGTCACTTATTGAGAGCAGTAGCTAGTTGGAACCAGGTACCTGCAGGATCTTTGCCAGGCTAAGCTAATGGTGGGGGTGGCAGACAGAGTTACAGGATGCACGGAGATGAGAAAGGTTTGTATCACTTGTCTAACTCTGGGGGATACGGTGAATAAGCTAAAGTCCCAATAAGTTGACGTGTTCCTTTAAAGTATTTTTTCTCAGTTTCACACTCTGGCGAGTTAAGGTCTTTTGTCTTAGTAGGGCAGCACAGGCATGTTCAATTCGGTGAGCCTGAAAAACCAAAAGAAAAACACATAACTAAATCTTCTCCCTGGGCTTCTGGGTTGGAAGAGTAGAAGAAACACAAGCAAGAAAGCAAAAAGGACATAAGAAATGGATGGCTGGACGGACGGACGGGAGGACGGACGAGCAGATTGTGTTGCAATAAAACTTGGCAGAAGGCTGCAGGGCTGTTCAGCCCACTGATCCTGAAAACACCAATGCCTTTATCCTCCAGCCATGCCAGCAGTCCTCTTTTCCTACCTTTCTTTTTTCTCTTTTGTTACGAAGCCATCTCTAGCCTACCTGTTCTCTTCCTCTAAAAATCTATTTCTCTTCATCCGTCTGTCTTAACCATGCCATTCTCTCACTCTGTTTATTTCCTGTCTTCCGTTTTTCCACTCCCTTCCACAATCTCTCTCTCTCGTTCTAGTCCGTTGGGAAATCAAAGAACTTGAATAACTTTCGTATCACCACGGGAACAAAAGCTCATATGGTCGTCATGGGAACACACTCACCCCGACACCACAGGAACCATTTCATTCAGTAACCAGGGGAAACGGGACAATTTCATGTTCTTGGTCCCTTTTGATTGGCTTGCCAAGCGGAAATGCCAATAAAATATTGCTGTGAGCGAAGTAAACTTGTTGAAGTCAAACAACTTTTGAGAAAGGTAATGATGATGCAGAGAGAAGAGGAGATCACAGACCGATTTAAAAAAACATGCTCATATCAAACCAACAGACCTGTGGCTCGGCAGGCTGACAGAGACAGTATAGCACGTAAGAGGAAGAGATGCTAATGCAAAGACAAAACGAAAGACCAACAGAAAGTATCTGTACAAAAAAAACTAAATCCATGTGTCACATGAAGTAGGATTTTGGATTTACAACACTGGCATGCCATATGTGCACTGAAGAAGTTATATTCAGATATGGGTCATCACTAGGATTGGACACTGAGAGCAGATTCCTACTTGGAATAGTTTAAAAATGTACGATTCCAGTAGAATCGTTTGGAATTGCTTAGCGGATTTGGTTTCAACTCCGATTGTCGCTTGCCAATTCAATATGTGCAAGTTTTGGTTTCTGAAGCGGCCAGGTGCTTGTTGTGGTGCAGCCTTGGAGCACAGTAAGCAGTGCTCCAGTCTGGCTTTATTTTACATTGAAAAAAAACCTGTATAACTACAAACCACCATTGAAACAAAAAAAAATGTTCCTCTTATTTGTAAAAATAGGCATGTGACCTGTTTCAACTCCACCCCTCAAAGATTTGGAATCAAAAGGTAATTGGGTAATCAGAATTGTTAAAATCCAAATGATGCCCAACCCTAATCCTCATCACTTTCTATACCGGCCTTATTATTAGCTTTGGCTTAACTTTGGATGAGGACCGTGACTTTTGTCCCCTCTCATTTAAATTTAGGGCTTTTCCACCACAGGAATTAAACTGAAACTCAACGTGTAGCCATGCCTCCAGGTCCTGCTATTGTTTCTGTTCTTCACCTGTTCCTGAACCTACATTTCGACACAGCTCAGGATGTGATAATACATCCATGGAGAATCAATGCAACAGTTTGTTCTCACCAACGCAAACACTGCAGTTACTGAAGAACTCCTTAGCTAAGCACTGCATGGAAGTGTGTTTCAATATGCAGATGATATATCTGATTCAGAACTCCATGTAAACTGTAGATTGTGTGCACTACTTATATTAAGTTTCCCAGTAATGTTGAGTTGTGTAGAAATTGGTATTGATACCAGATATTCTTTCATTTTCTCAGTCTATAATCTTATTATCTTTTTATCCATTCATTAATACAATTTTGTGAGAAGTCAAAAACAGGATTATATACAGTTAATATGTATTTCACTAAATGTATCATGGCGGCTGTAGTGTTAAACATCTGCTAGACTGCTGCTGTAACACATCAGCTCTGTGACTGTCTTCATACACAAGAAGTTGCTTATTAAACATCCATCAAGTCATCCCTGTGATTCATTAACGTGCCTCTCTTACTCTTCCTTTCCCTCCATCTCATTATGTGTTGAATCACCTTAAGACAAGCACTAATATGTGCGCCCACGTGCACATGCCCCACATCCACGTTTTTCTCTGGGTTTGAATGTGTGTTTAATTACCAGTGAAATAATTAAGAGTTGCATTTAAATGGGTATTGGGTCTAGAGTCAGAGAGAGATGCTGACCTCGCCATGAACCACAGACACAAACATCCGCACGCACAGATAAATTGCACATGGTGACACATGCACTCCTGTGTATTAATAACACACATACACACAATTACTTTGAGTAATAGACATCATTCATTCTGCTTCAATGGCTCCAACACCACGTCACTGCAGTGTGTGTGTGTGTGAGTGTGTGTGTGTGTGTGTGTGTGTGTGTGTGTGTGTGTGTGTGTGTGTGTGTGTGTGTGTGTGTGTGTGTGTGTGGTATAGCCAGAAAAATCAGGCAAGCGAGAAACACGAGAGGTGAGAGCAGATTAAAATAGTGCTGTCAGTTAAATACATTATTAACGGCGTTAACCCAAACCCATTAAACGGCGTCAATTTTTCATTGTGATATTAAGGTCCTTTTTAGTCTAGCAAACTTTGTAGTTATTTTCACATACTGTTCCAACAACTAGTCACATTAGAAATACTACAACACCACACCGGATCTCGCTAGACTGGAAACAAAACAACAGGCCCGCCGCACACACTTGTTTGGGCTTGCGAGCCAGCCAAAGAGTAGTAAGGTTAGGTTTTGATTGGATGGCGAGCGTGAGACACCAAAATGGGTGACAATAAGATTCTGAATGGAAAGTTTACTTTTTTAAAGTTGCCAAATAGATCCATTGACAAGACCGAAGTGATCTGTGTGTCTGTCGTTGTGAACTGAGCTATCATCGCAGCACGTCCAGTCTGAAATACCACTTGATGGCCAGGCACACAGCTGATGCCAATTCTCCGCCCCCTCGTCAAAGGCTATATGCCAATGTTGTTTTCAATAAAAAAAGACATTTGCACAAAGCAAGCCGATCCACTTTTCCATGGTGATAAGAGAATTTAAATGAGAAAAATGGGACAAAAAGAAATCAAGGGACATTTAGAATAGATACAAATGTGCGATTGAGATTGTTAGTTAACTATGACATTAATCACGATTAAATATTGATATTGATATTAAATATTGTTTGACAGCACTAGGTTCAAAATATTTTACTCATGACTTCTGCTATGACCTCATTCTGAAAATATCAGATGCAATGTTGTAAAAAATTAGTATCGGCCTACACTTCCCTACTTTTTAATTAGTACAACTTTTTTCTATTTCATCAAAGCATTTCTTATTGTTGAGGGTTATGGCGCATACAAACTACCATCTTTCCCCGTTTGTTTAGTCTATGAGAAACCAAATGAGAGTTTGTGTATCAAACACATAGATATGTTTCATAGCAGAAAAGAATGGGCCAATATAAATAGACATGTACCGGGGTAAAGGTCCACTGACTCAGAGATACCTTGGGGCGGAGGACATCATTGAATACGACTAAAACTGCTGGTTACTGGAGGAGAATTCTGGCCAATTTTTACGTTAATCTTGATCACAATAAAAATGCGAGTACCGTCAACAGAAAAAACAAAAACAAATTGGTGCTGGAAGCCACGTCTACAAGCTTCCACTTAGCTAAAACGGCAGTTGTCTGGGCATATTTTAGAGTGCCTTTGCGCCTCTTAACAGACATAAAATGCAATTAAAATGTCTATGGAACATGAACAGGGCCCTTACGTGACAACAAGATGCGTTTTCAACTCAGACATTGCTTAAATTCACCTACGCTGTCTCAATCCTGCCGGTAGCTAGCTCGCCCTGCTAGCTAGCTGCCGTCCAGGATGAGTGTTGAGCCAGGCTTCTGGGATAATCATCACGCAGCAGTGCCTTGTGTTTTTGTAGCTCATCCATTTTGTGTGCAATCGACCTGGTGTTGGTTAGTAGGAGGCTTGGCAGGGGCGATCTGTGTAATAGTTGTCTTACCCCGGTGATCTGGCTATGTCCTCCAGAGGACAGGTCATGCCTTCACAACGAAAACTAAGTTTATTCCCCCTCAAAAATAGGTTATTGAGCATATCAGTGACTACGTAACTACATGGAAACGGGCCAAATGTTGTCTGTGGCTTGCACAGTGATAGCGTTAGAGAAGGCTAACTGTAGTCTCACATTTAAGTCCCGTTGTAGCAGGAAAAGGTAAACAGTTTTTTTTTAGAGGGGATTAACTTGACTGGTCATCTGGAAGACATAGCCAGACCCATGGGCCCTCATTGGATTGTTGTTGGGATGATTATCACAGAAGCCTGGCTCAACTCTCATCCCGGACAGCAGCTAGCAGGGCGAGCTAGCTACCGGCAGGAATGATACAGGGTAGGTGTATTCAAACAATGTCTGTGTTGAAAACGTATCTTGATGAGGGCCCTGTTCATGTAGGGCTGCACGATTTAGGCCAAAATGATAATCACGATTATTTTGATCAACACTGTGATTACGATTATTTGTTGATTTTAACCAAAACTAA
>NC_045753.1:19285888-19286258 GCF_008692095.1 Etheostoma spectabile
ACATAGGCTATTTATAACTGCTTTCACATCCAAATTATGCTACATTCATGTACGTTTCATTCTTGTAAGTTGTATATTGTATAGACATATCTGCAACACATGTAAATGAAAATTAGCTATCTGAAATAAATAGATAGGAATTTTTTTTTTTTTATGTATCTCTGAGAAAGCTTCTTCACTTTTTTTCAACAATAACTGATTAAAAGAGCTAGGGAGAGAGAGGGAGTGCGATGGACGCTTCTCACAGAGAGACGGCTGACTCATTATGAATGGGTCCAGCCGGGTCGAATGGCGGGTCAGTGGAGTTACACAAGTCGTGTGTATGAGATGTCTGTATCGACACTGTGCTGCATTTTTATGAACTATGATA
>NC_045753.1:19286268-19286575 GCF_008692095.1 Etheostoma spectabile
CATGGGTCACATCTCTGTCCCAGGTCCAAGAGACTCCGTCTCACACGCTATTACTCTACCAATTGAAGTTAGTTGCATTCCGTAACTTCTTCTGTGTTTTTTGCCGTGGCGACCGCGATAGCAGAGTTACCAGAGGAAACCCTGGTACAAATACAAGTTTGCCTCTCTTGCTTAACAATATACAGCTGTTTTAACAATTAAAACTGTAGACAAATGTCAGAAAGTGGACCGGCAGCCGCTGTGTGGCGGGGCTGCGCGGAGAGAGTAAAAGGGGAGATCCAACACAGGCACGGCTTTACAGAAGAAA
>NC_045753.1:19286585-19287759 GCF_008692095.1 Etheostoma spectabile
AATGCAAAATTAAACCATATCGATATAAACAACACTGCAGCGGATGCGAGGACATTAGGTGCACCGGAAAAATAGTACTCGCGCCCTAGAACCCTGTGAGCTAACAGACACTAACTAGCACCGGTCACTGCTGTTGTCTAAAAAACAACACAGGCGGGACAAAATGTTGTTTTTACTAGTAAACTGGTAAACCTTGAGACCAACGTATGACCGACAGCTATCTGTTGAATTTTTCTCACGTTACTCCGTCCCCTGTGACGGTCTACATCTAGAAACTAAGCTGCGCGGTGCAGGGAACAACTCTGACTGGCACATGATCAGACAGTGGTTTACGGAGCGGTAGACTGGCTTTGCAAAAAAAAAACAGCGTTTTATGAAATGACTCATTTAAAAAAAAAAAAAAAAAAAAACGCTCGATCACGCAAATTTGATCGTGGGAAGTCAAAATCGTGATCAAAATTCGATTAATTGTGCAGTGTATGTTTACAGGCACTCTAAAATATGCCCTGACAACTGTCATATTTATAGCAATCAAGATTAACGTAAAAATGGTCCGGAATTCTCCTTCATTAAGCGTTTGTTTATAGACACTGGCGGGCTGAGACGCCCTCCTGCACACTGCGATCTGCTCCAGCCTAAGACCCCAATGACCAGTCTGGGCCAAAATATTTTAAGCTTATGACTTTGCCTCACTTATTAATTAATCACTTACTCACTTATGAGTATTTAAGGGTCTCTATGATATAAAAAAATGAATATTCCTTCGAAATGCTAATTAAATCTTTCCATATTTATGACAGAAAAAAGCCAAAACACAATTGACAGTAACTTCTCAAACGACTCCTGCAGCATCGCTCACTTCTCTGCTGTTTTCTTATTAAATACAGCTCAGCTTTTAAACGCTGATGCTCCACAGCAAGCAGTGTCTGTAGCCTAGTTTACAAAATAATAAAACGGCTATATGCCACACAACTAATAATTATTTTATGTTACATTAGTTGGCATTATTGTATCCCTTCAACTAAAGTGGTGCAAAGAGTTATAATTTAGAATACATTGCTTTATGATTACCTTACCATTACTTGTGTCTCCTGGAAAAAAGAAAAGCATTCTAGCAATGACAATTCACAGCAGAGAAAAATTGCGCGCACACACACACACACACACACACACA
>NC_045753.1:19287769-19288588 GCF_008692095.1 Etheostoma spectabile
CACACACACACACACACACACACACAGCAGTGACGTGGTGTTGGAGCTTTGTCCTCAGATAACCTGTGCCATTTATTGGACTAGCCACTCACCCGTAAGCGTTGCATGCAGATGTTAATGCCTGGAAATTATCATTCAAATATTTGTATTAATATGTGACAATAATTATTCATCTATTTAATAGGCGTGCATATTAGAATTGGAAAAGGCAGTCATTTTGTAGTACTTTTTTACTCTTTTTTTTTTATACCCTGATCAGATGTTTAAATGGTGTGCTGATCAAGACTGGTGTGTGTCGATCAAGATTAAACATATCCATCATTGAGATCTTAAAGCTTCCAAGCAGATGGTTAGGCTTTCCACCTGGTCTCTTACAATCTTGCATAAGGAGGGGGTTAGAAAAGAGGATATACTTTTACAGATAGGTGTTTGTTTTACTGGAGGTGATTAATATGGCTTAGTCATTACACTGATTGTGTGTGTGTGTGCGCGTGTGTGTGCGTATGTGTGTGTGTGTGTGTGTTAATCCTAATGTGTCTCCTCTGGCTGTGTGTGCTTGCCTGTTGCACGGCCTCCTTCTGTGAATACAATAAACACGCAATCACAAAAGCACATCCCTCTCAACCAGCAGAAATACCCATGAAACTGCAGGGTACCAAACACACACACACACACACACACACACAAACACACACAAAATGCAAAACAAGGAAAACAAATATGTGTCTTTAATTAATTTGTTGTGCATGACAAACATAAAAAACTGAATTACAATGGTTGTAAACAGACGCACAGTGAGTGTGTGTGTGTGTGTGTGTG
>NC_045753.1:19288598-19291213 GCF_008692095.1 Etheostoma spectabile
TGTGTGTGTGTGTGTGTGTGTGTACAGCATATTTGCAAAACATATATATTTAAACAACTACTGACCAGAGGTAGAAGGCCAAATATCCTTCAAGTACTGAAGACATTCAAAATACGCTCATGTGCATTCATTTCTTTTTTCAAGGTAATAATGTCTCGGTGCAAATATAGCATTCATACTGAGTGGCTAGTTGTCTATTCATCGCCATGGCTGATTGCCAAAAGGCTCTTTTGGACTTCTGTCTCATTGATTTTTAGCCATTTGGGACCACAGTAACACTAAAGGAGATTGATGTGTAACACTACATAGTAAAAGGGTGCTGTTCTTCGAGTGCAAATGGAGCCATTGCTTTCACAGTTTCTCTCAATGACGGGTGGTGGAATGATTTAGAAGCCAAAGTAAAAAAAATAATTTGCTAGAAACAAGTTTATTTATCCCCAGTAAAGTGAGGGAGAGCAGCTTAAACTAAAAAAGAAGAAGCAAATTTTAGGGGAAATGTGTTTTTTTTAAATATTAGGAGCACAAGTAGATACATTACCTATGTATGGTTAGGCTTGGATCCAAAAAAGAGTCTCGACTGGTGCGTAAGGTGTCTTTTATTTAGTTTACCAGACCAGACGTTCACATTCGTTCATCCATCGTCACCTTAGCACCGCGAAAACTTTTTTTTTTTTTTTTAATAAATACAACAAACATTTCACGGATACAAATTCCATTTAGTAAACAAACATTTAAAATGACAATTCCACAGCAAAAATAGGCCGCACATACATGCAAACAATTTCTAAATTACTATGAATAAAACACATCGCACCTTGCTGCGCTCACCAAAGAATGCAAACAATATCCAATTGTCCTTTTCTTCCCTCATGAAACGGACGTCGAATTCTCAAAGTTCATAATGAAACAAAATCTCAGATAAAATCCTCTAGGCACAAACACTACCAGCTACCTTTGGAAGCTCATCTTAACTGACCAATAACCCATACTTATTCCATTCGATCAGCAGCATACATTAAAACTCCTTTACAAACTATCTAAATTCATTTTGATGATGAGTTTTGACAGCGATATATTGTCATTACTTTTATGACGGTAAATCTTTTAAATAGCTACATAGAAACGTACTGTTATTATACAGAATACCAGCCAATATTCATGCAGCATGTGTTTTTCTTTTAAATGGTGACACTGACCCTATAATCATCCTGCAGGGAAAAACTGAAGAGATTGTAGTGTAATTCACCTGGATAAGCTTGCTCCCTCGTGGATCTCTGTTCTATTTTCCTCTTCATTTCTTTGCATACTTTGTTCTTTTGTGCATACCAGTGCTGATGTGAAACAAACTTGTGACCCTGAAGAAGTTTTAACTTCTTTTTTGTTCACAGACGGCAACACAGAGTTTCCTTTTCTCCTTTTGTTCAGTTCACTGCTACGAGGTTTTGACATTTATTTATTTATTTTGTCTTAATTCCTTTCATCTGTGGCTTTGCTATTAAGGTATGAATTAATTCTTTTCTGTTTTTGCATCCCAGGACTTTGTTCTGACAACTATGTTTCTGCAGCAAGCAGTTTTTTTTTTACTGTTATGCCTCCTATTTTAGCTGTTGAGAAAAAGGCCAGAGGCAATTTGAATTTGTGCAGCCGTCTGTCTGTCGTTCTCCAATAATGTGAGACAGCCATACAAAGTGACTGATACATATTTTAATAATTTTATTAATGGTGACAGGGCTATTGTATGCCCTTGATGACAGAAACAATAATACATTACTGGTGGATCTATCCCAATCAAGTGTCTGATTGGCTAAGGCCTTTGAAAAGCTGTTGTATTGATTGCATTAAATTTTATAGGTGAACGTAACATAGTGATGTAATATATGTAATATAGTGGCTAGGGAGTGCGTATTTCTAATACCAAATTAGCAGTGGCAAATAGCAAAGGAATAACACTGAAACAAGACCAACTCCATTTGAAGGTGCTGAAAAAAATCCATGTACGTACAACCAGAAGAATATGTAGTCTTTATGAGCCTTAAATTATGACTTTTTGATTAAATATTAACCATTTTAGTCCCAGCGGCAAGCCAGAGATTTGCCCAAACATATCAATAGCTCTAATAGCTTGGTTGTAACCCCATTTGCATGTTGTTATGGTGATCCAAGGAGCGGGTGCACATCAGAGTGTGGTTGTGAGACTGTAAAAAGTTCACTAAATGGTTATTTATTGCTTTTGATTCGTGAAATATTACTGGCAGTTCACTTGAGCAAAACCTGAGTAGCTAAATTGAAGGTTTCACTTCATCAGCTTTCCCTTCAAATTTCCAATTCAATTGAATGCAATTGTTCACATCAATTCATCATTAAATCTTTCTTGTTCGTGCTGAAAAAGAAAAAATGCCATAAATTAATATTTAAAGCTAAGAAAAATAAAGTTATTTAAGTTTTTTTGGCTGGACCTGAAAGGGTTACAAGGATTTAAAAGTAAGGAATAATAGAAGTACAGTACATGTACAGATTTATAAGACATTAGCTAATAACAATACATGAATAGTAACATCCGGGCCTTGTTTAAGCACAAGGGTATTTAGCCATTATTACGAATGATGTAATTGAAT
>NC_045753.1:19291223-19292260 GCF_008692095.1 Etheostoma spectabile
TATTTTATTATGACATTAAAAAAAAAAGAAAATCTATCTATCTATCTGCTAATGCACCAGTCAGTTCATTCCCAATAAAAGCGGTGCTAATGTCCCTCAGGCCAGCCTGTAGATCTCTTATATCCTCCACATATCCTCCACTGCGAAGCTCCCACATCCATGCACTGTTTAATTAGAGAAGAAGAGAATGAAGAGGATCAAGCCCTGTCCGATTCTTAACTCACAGTCTCAGCGCTTCGCTATAAGTGTTGCTTGTACCGGTCTCGTTTTGACAGAAATCAAACCTCGCCAAGGCCCTGCCATGTGTCAAACAAAGTTCAGGACACAGGGATAAGGGTCAACTGAGTTTTAATAAAATAAAGAGGCTGTTGATCTCAATTTCTCCGCAGATACGAGGTTTTGACCTGATAGCAGCAACACAGATCTTCTCGGTTCCATTTTAATTTGACACGACAAAGATGATCCCTTTGTTAATATGGTTTAGGAAACACCAGCACTTGAGAGGTTTAGCAAGACAGAGTGGAAATAGAGTTATAACAAGAGAGGTGAGGAAACAGCAAAGAGTGCGACGGGCAGAGAGACTGATGGAGAACAATGGTAAGAGTAGGAAGAGAGGAACAAATGATCAGAAGTGGGGGAGACAAAGACAGACAGATCACTCTGAGCTCTTTAATCTTATCTTCCCAACGGTAGCTGACATTTCAATGCATCATGAGCTTGTGCTGCCTATTAGAGGAGAGACTACAGGATCAAATCAATGACATACAGGACAGAGGGACACAGAGATGGAGGGATAGGGTGAGAAGAAAGAGAGAGGTGGAAAGAGTGCAGATAACATGAAATGCAACCAGAGAGAGAGTTTGTGGAAGAGATGAGATTGTAAATTAGTGGGAAAAATGACTAGGAGAAAACAAGAGGCAGACAACATGAAACCCACCTTAGGCTGTGTGTTCATGAAAATGATTCAAGTGCTGAGAAACCTAGCACAAGCTCCTTCCTCAATCATTTACCGAGAAATCGGGCACGAACCTTCATAC
>NC_045753.1:19292270-19298010 GCF_008692095.1 Etheostoma spectabile
CCCCCCCCCCCCCCACACACGCGGATTTACATTTCAGGATTTTCTGGAAGTATTTTTGGAAATGTGTGAGTTGCATACTCACTGTATGTCACATGATATTATATTTGCAGAAAAGTGTAACAGTGTCGGAACGAAAGCTTTCACCTATTTTTTTAAATATCAACTTCATTACCAGAGCTAATTTAAACCATTTTTTTAGGATGTTTTCCACCTGTCTGTGCGCATAATTCCGTGCTGGACTCGAGCTGCTTGAAACCACAGATGATCTCATCCTCAACAAATCATTTAACTTTGTTAAAAACATTTATTATTCTGAATGCAAAGGCTGTAGGATTGTCCCAATCCATATCCGGATGACAAAATGAGTGCCGAGTGACAAATTGGTGACTGAGTGGCCATATTAAATAAATGTATGAATTGTTTATCTTAAACTATCCTGTTGATTGAGGTCTATTGAATGAATTAGTTCTGGCCTTACTATAAAAACAGTGCTTTTCAATTTTCCAAACCGATGCAAACAAATGCAAACATTTGCTGTTTCCATACTATCCATCTTATATAGTATAATGCTAAAACTGAATGTTTGGGAATTCTGGACAGTTGGTGGGACAAAACAAAGCATTTGAATACGTTACTTACTGCTCTAGGTAATAGTGACCGGCTTTTTCGTTATTAGCAGATGAATACAAATAATTGTAATCTGCGGCCCTAGCTTTTTAATTTAGAATTAATGTGTGGCCTTCCCTCTTTGTAAAAACCTTGTGCTTGGTGTGAAGAATTACATTTTGTTATAAAAAAAAATAAAAATTTAAAAAATTAAAACATTTTACAATGTTTGAAGAATGGAACAAACATTAAAAAAAAAATAATGACTTACAATAAATGCCAAAAACAATGTTTTGCGAACACCAAAACCTCTGTGTACTCATGGCTACTTGTGACAGCATACATTAAATACCAGTTTGGCTTAATAATGGTCCTGACAGACTAAACTCAATTTCATGCATGGTTTGCGGTAATTTTTCTTGTTTATCATCTGTTACATCCATATGTTTAGCAGTGTTGTGTATATTTAAAAACTTTTCTTGTGGTCTAATGGCAGACATGACAGTGTTCTTTAAGAATTGATTCTCATTTGGTGTGCTTGTCTTTTCTGTAACAAAGTAACCTTTTGAACTGTAGCAAACTAACACCTAAAAGTATTTGTTCATCTTTAGTCAAGTGATCCTCTGCTGGTTTTGAAACCTACGTTGGAGTTGTGACAATTTTTCGGGACTCCCGCGGTGGGGTAGTCAATTTCAGTGTTGGTATCGTGATAAGGACGATAGAGCATTGAAATCATTGAAATCATTGAAATCGCGGGAGCGGGAAGACACAAAAACATGTATTACCATGTGAGTGATTGATTTCCAAGAGGGGCTCAAAAGATATATACTGCTTTTGTAACTAACAAATTATACATGATATCTTTACCTCATTTATGTTTGTTTGAATGAACATCTATTGAACACAGAAAATTGGGTTGTCAGAAAAGGGACAAAGTGTTTTTGTCTCTGAACATTTGTGTGCCCAATAGCAAAGTTCTCTGGTCTTTTAATCTTGTGATCTACTTACAGATTTCAGTGTGACCCCTTTTGTGTGTCTCTCTCTCACACACACACACACACACACACATATACACAAACAAATCTGGATTGAAACAGGGATAATTGGTTTTGAGAGGGTGACTGACGTTTGTCAGTCCTTTTGAGCCCTGAACATTGCACTGAGGTTTCATCATTGCCTCCATTTCCTGTTCAACTGTGTGAGTATGCGTGCAAAAAGTTTTTTCTAAGAATAAAGTACATCCGTGTGTGCACAGAATGATGAGGACGGGTAAGGTTTTGTCCTCAGCAAGAGGGAGCCTGGGAGATGTCAAAAGTCATGATGCCCTGATGATGACACACCGTTTTCAGAAAATGAGATAAAAACAAGAAAATAGAATCCGTTTGAATGCAGACATGACCATAGTCTCTTGAACCACCTAGTACCCCTAAGGACTGCAGTTGACATCAAATCCCATAACCAAGACCTGCTGGATCTGAAAACTTCTTTCCCTTTCTTTTGCCAATTGAGGCAGCAGATACAAGGTGAAAACATAACACACAGCCTCACCCTATGTAAGACAAGCTTGTTGAAGCATACATACAATTGCTACATCCTGCAGAGTGTAGACAAAGAGCGACATCAGCATTCATCTAGAGTGTTTGAGTCCAATATCTAAATATGCTTTCTACTCTTTTAGCTCTGTTTTGGTCTCTACCAAGTGCTATAAAATGGTATACACACTCAAACCCAACATCACGACTGAACACATCACTATCTACAATGCAGGCAGCCTTAACAGATGAAAGTGATATTAAAATTCAAAGCACTGGATCCTGCTCTCTCGCTGTAAATACAGTCTCACAGTCCACAAACATTCATAAATGTTAATATAATTTCTGAGAAACGTTATTGTCCTCCTACAGTGTGCCATTAGGATGTGGGAAATGAGCTATGTTTCTCTATTTCCGACTGGATTATGTGCAACACTAGACATTTTTTATTTCTCCCACTTTGTCATACTGATTGTACAGTCTAGTGATTAACAGCAAAGTTCAGGCAACTGTAGTAAATCAACTTCATTTAAAAAAGAAAATGGTTCAACATTTTTAGGAAAAGAATGCTTATTTTCTTTCTTGCGGAGAAAGACGGCTAGCTTGGCTCTGTCAAAAACCTGAGGAAAACAGTTCCAAATAGATAGGAATAGATTTTCCAGTCTTTCTGATAATTCTCAGATAGCCGGCTGCTTGCAAATTTCTCAAAATGTTAAACTATTGCCTTTAGGCCAACCAGAAATATGGCCATCAAATTCAATACTGTGACATGAAATGGGCAGTCTTTACATTAGTGTAGATAAGTGTCAAGTAAGCGTTTAGTGTTGATGTAGTTTGTATTTAGTTTATATGTAGTTTCCAACTTAAGTCAATCCAAATCACTAAGCTACTTCGTTGTGGCCAAGTAGCACCTGATTGATGCAGTTGATTCTTTACTTGACTCTAAGTGCCAGGAGAGCACAGTCTGTAATTATGTTATGCTGATGCATAGCACTTCTGCTCTGTGGAGCATAACATACAATATTTCCCCTTAGCAGTGTGCGTTACAACAAGAGCCTGCAGCCATGCCAGCACCTTTGTGAGGCTGTACTTTAACACAGCAGCACTTTGGCAGAAATACTAATGTCAGTGTAGGAGTCATACAGGTGGGAAATGTATTGCATTTTTTTGTCAAGGCCAAGGCTGGGCTTGGGTAATTTAAGTTAAAAAAAAGTTTGCTCTCTTCTTCAATTAACAACAAGTGTTTGTCTCCATACAGGAACTGAAATTACCCAAGGGCAGCCTTGGCCTTGACAAAACAATGCAATACGTTGTCGCCTGTGGCTTGGAGGAAACCCACCTGTATGGCTCCTACAGTCAGCATGGCAACATGCTCACAATGACAAAGTGAACATGGTGACGTTTAGTAGGTGCAATGTTACTATGGCGGTCACCATCTAACTTAAAACGTTAGAATACCAACATTCTAGCACTTAAGCAAACAATAGCTATGGAGGATGGGAATCTTATTAGGTTTGTGGATTTTTGGTTCAATATCTAAAGTATTGGACAAATTAAATTATTACAATTCACCCTCAGAAGAACATAATGTGGACCAAATCTCACTCACATCTCACATCTCACATCTGTTGCTTGCGCAAGAGAAAGAGTCAGGGGATCACAAAAGTCTTTAAAAGTCACCGTCGCAAGAATGGCTAAAAATTGTGACACATAACTCTCAAATGAATAAATAAGCAAGGCTGTGTCCGTTTAAACTGCCTCCTGCTCAAAGTTGAAAAAATGACAGCAACCTGCAACTCTACGTGAAATCCCTACATATCATCTGTATCTACCAGAGGACCCAGCACCTCTGGATAAACCTCTTCGGCACTGTCAGATAGGTCAGTCCAATCGGCCAAGCTGGCAATTCACACCGAAGATATCCAGTGTTACAGAGGCCCATATCTTATTCTGCTTAATCAAACCACCGGCCAGGCCAGATGTAAAAAGTGTCATGGGAGTCTGGTTATGAAAACTGGCCTCTAGTGTCCCTCCAGCAGACCTCTTCTGCTTGGTCTGTGCTGCTTGAAGCTGGAAAGCTGCCACCTGACTCTAAAATCAAGCTGTGACCACAGTCCTGGCCAGGACAGCAGCTCTCAGCCAAAGACCAGAAGACGTCCACCGACTTCTTCTGAATTCCTGCCAGGAAAACTGCAAGGGGCCTTAAGCATGATGTCACAAGCAGACAGCTGCCAAGTTGTTTATTATCAGCACCCTGCCCCTGTATGAGAGACGTGATAGCAGATGCTTACACTTCGACAGCTTCGCTTCAATTGCTCGAGTCACACTGTACTTGTACTTGCATGAGACCCATTACTCAAAAAAACATTCCTTGTCAGTCTCCCCTGTGGCTTGCTGGGAGCTGCAGAGATGAAACCAAACACACACACACACACACACACACACACACACACACACAACGCAGAGTCTTATCAAAGTCAGTCCTCAACAACAACAAAAAAGGCCTAACCTACCTTTCTCAGGATACCTGCATGGACAGCTTGTGAAACATTATCCTCACAGAGGTCTAAGTGAATGCTCCAAGCTCAATTTCCACCAGATATTGACAAATTAAAGAGAAAAATCCGTAATACAATCTTGGTCTTTTACTCAATTTGGCCAATATACTGTGGGGAGAGCAAGTATTTGTTACACTGCTGATTTTGCAGGCTTTCCTACTTCCAGGAAAAAAATCCAGAAAATCACATTGTATGATTTTTTAATAATTAATTTTGATTAATAATTGACCAGGTTTGCACACACTGCATTACGGAGCCACTCCTTAGTTGCCCTGGCTGTGTGTTTTGGGTCGTTGTCATGCTGGAAGACCCAGCCACGACCCATCTTCAATGCTCTTAGAAGGAGGTTGTTGGCCATAATCTCGGGATACATGGCTCCACCCATTGTCCCCTCAATACGGCACAGTTGTCCTGTCCCCTTTGCAGAAAAAGCATCCCCAAGGAATGATGTTTCCACCTCCATGCTTCACGTTGGCTATGGTGTTCCTGGGGTTGTACTCATCCTCCTTCTTCCTCCAAACACGGCAAGTGGAGTTTTAAAAAAAGCTCTATTTTTGTCTCATCAGACCACATGACCTTCTCCCATTCCTCCTCTGGATCATCCAGATGGTCGTTGGCAAATTTGAGCAGGGGGACCTTGCGTTCGCTACAGAAATTTTAATCCATTATGGTGTAGTGTGTTACTAATGTTTTTTTTTGAGACTGTGGTCCCAGCTCTCTTCAGGTCATTGACCAGGTCCTGCCGTGTAGTTCTGGGCTGATCCCTCACCTTCCTCATGATCATTGATGCCCCACAAGGTTGAGATCTTGCACGGCAGACCGAGGGAGATTGACCATCATCTTGAACTTCTTGAATTTTCTAATATATGCGGCAACAGTTGTTGCCTTCTCACCGAACTGCTTGCCTATTGTCCTGTGGCCCATCCCAGCCTTATGCAGGTCTACAATCTTATCCCTGATGTCCTTACACAAGTCTCTGGTCTTGGCCATTGTGGAGGGGTTGGAGTCTGTCTGTTTGATTGAGTGTGTGGACAGGTGTCTTTT
>NC_045753.1:19298020-19317869 GCF_008692095.1 Etheostoma spectabile
TGCAGGTAACAAGTTCCAACAGGTGCAGTTATCACAGGTAATGAGTGGAGAACAGGAAGGCTTCTTAAAGAAAAACTAACAGGTCTGTAAGAGCCGGAATTCTTACTGGTTGGTAGGTGATCAAATACTTATGTCATTCAATAAAATGAAAATGAATTATGTAAAAATCATGCAATGTGATTTTCTTTTTGTTTTAGATTCCGTCTAAACCTACCATGATATGTACCTTACAAATTACAGACCTCTACATGCTTTGTAAGTACAAAAACCTGCAAAATCGGCAGTGTATCAAATACTTGTTCTCCCCACTGTAACTGTATAATACTGTCCTCATCAATGGTATTGTAGACACAGCGGAAACTGAAATACAAGGCCCAGATGGATTTTAAACTGCATTTTTAACCCGCCAATAAAAAGCATGTCTAAACAAAGGTGAACATCAAAAGATATTACCCCAGTAACTCCTTATGACTGTTGTTTGGAGTGCAAATTAACTGCAACAATAAAGAAACGTATAATAGAGTTACTTCTGAGATCAGACACAAAAAAAACGTCAGGCAGAATGCCCAACGTTGAGCACTGCAGACACATTGTAGGCTGGCAGCAGGCCGAGACTCACACATACTGTGTACAGAGAGTAGTAGGGGTGGGCAAAAAAAAATTTGGCGCGCACACACACACACACACACACACACACACACACACACACACACACACACACACACACACACACACACACACACACACACACACACACACACACACACACACACACACACACACACACACACACACACACACACACACACACACACACACACACACACACGCTCTACAGATTTAGATTCACAGAATTGCAAAAATCAATTCATATGTTTATTTATTTTGTATTGTAATGATGTGTATACTATCACATGGGAAAAGGAACTAGATTTACTTACTGTGAATCGTTTTTTAAATTCAGAATCGTTTTTGAATAAAAAAAAATCAGCATTGATTTGTGACATTTTCTGAATTGTTCACCCCTGAAAAGTAGGCCTGCAAAAATTCTGGGAAAAAATATGAATCATTATTTTTTAGCTTAGAACCGATAACACAATTCTCTGTCACAATTTTTTTTTTCTCATGAAGCGTAAGGTTTATTGCACACATGAACCATAACAGAACAAAACAAAATAGCAGTACGAAACCAACGATTCTTTTTGGCACCTATAGCACATCACCACAAGCCTGCAAACATAGAGCCCTCAATGGAGAGAAGAGAAAGCATTGCAGTGTTTGGGAGAACTTTAAAATCTATATTACACAGTCTGTTTAACACTCAGAGAAGAAAGTAGCGTTTGTGATGCACTCGACTCGTAAAATGAATTGAGAATCAAAGTCATTTAAAAAATGAAAAAAAAAGGGCGTAGGGGAGAATGTGAGGGAAATAAATACACAGTAAGAAACAACAAGATCTGAAAATAGGTGGCAGATAAAGAGAAATGAACAGCAATCAACATGGAATAAAACACTAAAGGAAAAGCAGTGAGAACAAACGGAAAAGTAAAGAGAAGATCTGTGCTGAACTAATTAAAGAGAGGATGATGAGTGGTTATGTTAGGCCCTCTACTTTGTATTCTCAGCGAAATTGAATGGAAAAGCATGGAGCTGAATGGCCATTGTAAATCCATCCAGAAGTTTTAAAACAACTATCTTTAACTTCACTTCAGGAGTTTGTACTAAGCGGGCCTGCAGAGAGCATACCAGAGGAATTCTAAGTTTATTCTCATTCTGCAGACTTACAGTGGATATAAAATGTCTACACACCCCTGTTAAAATGGCAGGTTTTTGTGATGTAAAAAGATGAGAGAAAGATAAACCATGTCAGAAGCGTTTCCACCTTTGATGTGACCTATAACGTGAACAATTCAATTATAAAACAAACTGAAATCTTTGAGGGGGGAAAATAATACAAACGTACAATAACCTGGTTGCATAAGTGTGCACACCCTTAAACTAATACTTTGTTCAAACACCTTTTGATTTTATGACAGCACTCAGTCTTTTTGGGTAGGAGACTATTGACGTGGCAATATTTCCCCACTCTTCTTTGCAAAAGTGCTCCAAATCTGTCATGCAAGGACATCTCCTGTGTACAGCCCTCTTAAGATCACCCCACAGATGTTCAATTGGATTCAGGTCTGGGCCATTCTAAAACGTTAATCTTCTTTTGGTGAAGCCATGCTTTTGTGTATTTGGAGGTGTGCTTTGGGTCGTTTTCATGCTGAAAGGTGAACTTCATCTTCAGCTTTCTAAACGGAAGCCATAAGGTTTTGTGCGAAAATTGCCTGGTATTTGGAACTGTTCATAATTCTCTCCACCCCGATTAAAGCCCCGGTTCCAGCTGAAGAAAAACAGCCCCAAAGCATGACGCGGCCACCACCATGCTTCACTGTGGGTATGGTGTTCTTTGGGTGCTGCGCAGTGTTGTTTTTGCGCCAAACATATCTTTTGGAATTATGGCCAAAACATTCAACCTTGGTTTCATCAAACCATAGTACATTTTCCCACATGCCTTTGGGAGACTTGATGTTTGTTTTTGCAATCTACAGCCAGGCTTGGATGTTTTACGTTGTAAGAAAAAGCATCCGCCTTGCCACCCTACCCCAAAGCCCATTCATAGGAAGAATACGGGAGATTGTTGTCACATGTAGCACACAGCCAGTACTTGCCAGAAATTCCTGCAGCTTTTTAATGTTGCTGTAGGCCTCTCGGAAGCCTCCCTGAACAGTTTTCTCCTTGTCTTTTCATCAATTTTCGAGGGACGTCCAGTTCTTGGTAATGTCTCTGTTGTGGCATATTTTCTCCACTTGATGATGACGGTTTTCACTGTGTTCCATGGTAAATTTAATGCTTTGGAAAGCATTAAGGTTTTTATTTTTTATTTTTCAACCTTGAAGATTTCAGTTTGTTTTTCAATTGAATTGTTCACATTATAGGTCACATTAAAAGTGGAAAAGGTTCTGACATGATTTATCTTTGTCTAATTTTTTTACATCACAAAAACCTGGCATTTTAACAGGGGTGTGTAGACTTTTTATATCCACTGTATATAAGACAACATCATAATGCTGGGCGGTATGAACAGTATTTTTTAAAGTGCCCATATTATGAAAAAAAAACACTTTTTGGGGAATTTGGAGTATTAGTTTGTGTCTTCGGTGCTTCCACACGCATACAAACTTGGGGAAAAAATCTATCCATGCTGTTTTTAGTGAGATCCAGGTTTCTGAATATCCTCAATTTTTTTGAATATCATCATGTTTACTAATTGATTACTGAAGGGTTTGTTTGGCTCCGGTTCTTAATTCACTCACGGATTACTGCCGCAGCGCTCTCTGCAGCAATGCATCCAAGTTACGGTATATGAAAATTTCATATCGTATGGGAAAAGAATACGGGTCTACCGCCCAGCACTACAACATCATGGCAAATTTAAACAATGAATCTGACAAATCTGTGCAACAGTGCACATACGGAATTATAGCACACAACATCAACTGTGAATATAAGTGTGAAATGACTAAATGAGAAAAGTGTGAAAAAAACAGTGTGAATGAGTCTGTGCATATTTGTGCCTGTATGTGCCTGCTTGTGTTATAAACTGCAGAACAAATCAGATACAGGAAAAGAGTGTCTCTATGACTGTAGATATGAGAAAACAACTTCATATGCATATGTTAGAGTACAAATGCAAAGTTAGTGTACACAAATACAGTGTGTGTGTGTTTGTGTGTGTTTGTGTGTGTGTGTGTGTCTACACTATATATATATACTCTTCTCACTTTAAGATTTAAGTCACTGCTGAATCCCACAAAAAAAACTTTTCAGCTTGAATAATTCACTGTACTTTATCCTAAGCAAACCCATACTGTCCATGAAGAATTTTTATGAGGGGACTAATTTGCAATCAATGTGTGTGATGGAAGAACAGATATACTGTAATGTGTAAAAATGCAGCCCCCTCTCCTTGAAACTGAAGGCCTGCATGTGTGTCTCCACTATTACATGGTAACACGCATGTGTGAACACACACACACACACAAACACACACACACAGTATTAACATGCATTTGTGTGTGGATAAAAGTGTGTCCGTAAGCATGAGCACTTACTCTTGCTGACTTACTTATTTACTTACTGACTTACTACTCTTACTCGTGTGTGCGTGTGCGTGTGTGTGTGTGTGTGTGTGTGTGTATCGATTAGACACACTCATGACTGTCCTACTGTACAACGTTAAAATCAAAGGGAAACTTTGAAAGCAGTAATTCGTCCGTAGCTTATCATTTCCAAGCTTACGTTGTGGCAGTAACATCAAAGGAAATCCCTTTGGCTCGGATAACTACAATGCATCTCTTATAGCTAATAACTTGGAAGTGGAACATGGAAGAGGGTTAGTGAAGCGACGAAGGAGCAGGTCAGTTTTGGAAGCAGTGAATAGTAAAAATAAAACAGTTAAGTATCAAGGGTGTTTTACTGGAAAGCAAAAATTAAAAAAAATACATCTAGAATGCTCTACACATCTAGAACAACAACTACACAGTCACTGATATGAGGTATGTGCAGTTTTAATAATAGAAAATATGTATGGCACCATCAAGCCAAAGAAACACACAGCTTTTACACATAAAAGGAGTTTTTAATAACGAACAGACACAGTGGATTAGGAACAAAAAGATTCAGTGCAACCTGGACCATCCCCTTACATGAACCTTGGATAGAAGCGAAGAAAAGGAGCTTTGTGCTTTTTGGTTAACAAGTCTCTACGCTGGCTGGGAGTCTCAAAGCTAAAAAGCTTCATTTCTGTCCTGCATGCGGTGATAGCATCAGAGATCCCGAGACGCCTGTTATACCTCACTGAGACACAGCGGGAGACTTAAAGAGCTGGGCCAAAGAAGAGAGAAAATAGATGAAAGAACAGCGGCAGCAGAAAACCAAAGGGGCGACCGGTGGTGCAGGCTTTTGCTGAAGGTTTTTTGTGGACAGATAAATAACTACAACACCCATTAACTAACTAAATTACCTAAAAAGTTGACTATATAATCATGTTGCCAAGGTGTCGGTACAGTCCTGAAATAGTACCTTCCGTCTTGTCTTTGAAGATGACATTTGAGGAAACTACATGGGAAAAACTGCTCTTTGTTCCTTTAAAGCCGATAACATCTATATTTATAGAGTTCATGTATGTGAAATAAGTCACTTACACAAACCGTATCCTCCAACTCTGCAGTTAGCCTCTGCTCTACTGACCTTTTACGCGTCTTTAAGGTTGTTGTTTTGGTTTTATGGTGTGCAACTTAACTACTTTGAATTCCTGTCATGGCTCTTATCAGCATTAGGCAAATATTGTCTTTAAAAAACACTAAAGACCCACCATACCCCCCTACAAAGCATCAAACTTCAGAAAGACAAAGTTAGCAACTACTTGGTGAACATAGTGGAACATTAAACAGCTATTGCTAAATGCTGCTAATTGCAACATAGTGTAAAGAGTGTTTAGAAGCTATTTTTCTCAGGAGTTGGTGAAGTCGATCGTCTGACTGATACTGGCTTTTTGAGGCCCATACCGATATCAATGTTTGGGAGTTAAAAAAATTCGAATAGAGCCAAATAAAACCATTAAAAAAAAAAGATTTGCTGATTTTCTGCACATTCAATTTAAATAAATATATGACCATAAAAGCATTCTATAGTCACGCAAGGATTTCTAAACTAAAAGGGCTTGTTTTCGTTCCTTTTCATGACTTTCATACTGCCAAAGGTTTATATGCCATAGCTTCAATTAAGACCTTTTGAATGCCTTAAAAGTTGGACGTTTTTATAAGAATTATTCTAAAAGCGACAGATGCTAAAACCTTGATTGTGATATGATCCAGCTCCTGCATTTTAAGCAAGCTTGATATTAATATATTGGTGGAGGACTTCTAGTGAGAAGGAGTGACCTCTAGAAATTGAAATGGGTTGAAATGGCTTCAAAACAGCTTCTCACAGTATAAATATCAGCAGAGACATAAACCTGTCAGAGGGAAAGATCTGGAAGTTTTTGGTTGATATGAATACTGAAACTCCTCACACTTTTCTGGAGAGGCGCCAATACTACGATTAAAAGGGGAGCTAACAAGTAATGTTTTCCAAAGTCGGTGAAAAGGAATCTTTTTATAATGAAAAGGCGGAAGAGACGCTTCTGCATACTAAACCACTTTCAGATACTTGCCGCCTATCAAGATCTTTATCACATTATGGGACTCTATACCACATGTCTCCATTTCCACTAAAGCTTATGCTATTCGCTCTGACAGATCCCACCCCTTATTCTCTGAATTTCAGTCCTTGTCATCTGGCTCCCGTCTAAGATGTCCATCTGTAAGGAGTAATAGGTACAAGTACTCCTTTATATCTGCAGCAATTTCTTTATTGAATAGAGGTCAGGGGAGGAGTCTTCTTTGATCTCTTGGCTATTTCTTTCTTTCTTCCGTGGTTGGATATATATTCTAGTCAGTGTGTTGAGGATGTCCAAAACGTTGATGAAAGGGATTGGTAATGTAATATAAAGCTACACGGCTCACACACACAGGGCTGTGGAACCCTATTGTTTTTCGAAGGATTTTCCTCCTCCATTATTCTTCTTCTCCATGTAAAACTCCCGCTGCAGTCTAAACCGTACATGGTGGCGGTTTGTCATTTTCAGGACTGGTCCAAAACTGAATTGACACAAAACACAATTGACCAACTTCCACGCCTAGGTGGTGCTATGGCAGAAAAACATGTTTGGCCCTATAACTCCCAAACCGTACATTGGATATTTAGAAGCCATATATCAATGCGTTCCCTGGATACAACTGAATCTCGTGATATAGGTCACGCCCATTTCCGCCAAGATTTTTTGTGAAAAATTGAGATTTATCGAAAACCAACTTTTTCAAACTCCTCCTAGACCGTTGCAATTGATTTGCACGAAACTTGGCATATACCATCTACGGACTGACCTGACAAAAATTTGTTAAAAGAATGTTTATATAATAAAAATTGCGCATATTACACACAAAACAAATTTGTGTAGGCAACTATGAAAACACCAACTTTGCCATATCTCGGCCAAAATAAATGCCAAACTTTAGATTATTCCTTGTTGTGACCCTCTGAGGCTCTAAAACTAATTTTACGAACATCGGCCACTAGAGCTCAACCAATTTTTACAAAATTTGATGTGTACCTTCTAGGGCCACTCCTGAGATGCCCCTTACAGTGGGGTACTGAAGTGCGTGTGGCCTATAGGACCAAGTTTGGATTAATCACTTACATTTAAGTGAATTAAAGGAAATTGAGAAGGTAGATGTACAATGGGTAGTTGACATGACAATTGGACACATTTGGACCACTAGGTGGCGCTACAAGGACATCAAACGTGTTTTTGCCTTTAATTCCCACAATATACATCACACATTACAAGTCTTTACATTCACGTAGTCAGTTAATCAAGCAGAGTCTCTTGATATAGGCCATGCCCATTTCTGCTTAAAGTTCTTTTTGCAATATCGCGCTAAGCGTGAAACCAACTTTTTCAACCTCGTCTTAGGCCGTGCGACAGATCTGCACAAAACCTGGTATGTAGCATCTCCAGATGGCCACAACAAAAAGTTCCATAAAGACTTTTGCTAAGTTACCGTGTGCACATTTGACAACCAAACTCATTTTCTATAGCAAGCTACCAAACGCTTATCATATTATATCTCAGTCAGTTTAAATGTTATCAGTACAAGACTACAAAACAGTGTTTCACATTTTTCCACGATCCACTCTACCAAGTTTTGGCAAAGATTGGCCATTAGAAAGCACTATAATCAACGTTTATTGGTTTTGTCAAAAAAACTCAATGCATTTCAATGGGAAAAATTACAATATCTCTGCCACGATATATGCTATAAACACAAAAACTTCTATGATTGTTGTCATTGCTGCTCGGAGGCTTTGTACCAAATTCGGCAAAGATAGGCCTTTAGGGGGCAAAATAATCAACGTAGACCATTTTGGCCCATTTTGGCCCTTCTGAGGTTAAGTGCGTCGTATGTGATGCCAAACGGCTGATTCATAACTTTGTAACTTAATAATATAACTAGTACAAACATAATGTCTTTTGGAACTAAAAACTAACAGTGGCACCTTTCTGCTGATGTATTTGTTGTCTTCCTATCCCTTAAAGAAGGTTTTGTATCCAGCCTAGAAGCCCAGAGTTTTTCGGGGTCATTGTGCAGTTAATCCTTAATGTTACATGCAAGATTAATACACTTCATGTAAGACGCGTAAATCATTTTTCCTTTATAGGAGTTATGATGTTCATTATGTTTATTTTGTACTGGATGACTCCAAATATAAAGAACTGAGACAACACAAATGCTCATGTGGCATTACTGTGCGATATCAATATACATCTGTAAGATTCATGTTCCATTTTCTTTATTTATTTCATATATTTGTCTTTATGGTCCTACAACATTTTTTAAATTCAAGTGACGTCAGTGCAGCACAAATGACTCAAAATTTTCTGATGTTTTCCTCCTCGCGTTACACTTCGGGCTCCACTTTTGCGAGCTCCCCGGTTCGCCGATGTTGACTGGCAGTCTGGACGAGTGGCGCTATGAGGCTTGGACCCCCTAACTGCTTGCAGTTCTAGTTTGTCCTTGTACTGCTACGGTTGTGTTCCAGTTGGAGTGTGTGTAGAACTTGTACGTATTTGTGTCTTTTATGTGTTTATACTTGCTGCACACCTGACCACCCTTCGGGGACACAAATAAAGTTGAAAGTATGCACCTAAAGGTTTCTTTTTGGCACTAGAAGTTGGTTTATGATTGGTTTATGAAAGTCGACAATACGCCCTCTGATCATTTCTTGGCCTTTGGTGTCGCAGCCATAGATACATGCACACACTGACAGTTGATCACTGATTCAGTATTACAAAAAAATAAGAGAAAGCAACATTTCCTAAAAAAAAAGTAATATTTCTATCTTTGAAAGTTTGTAAATGATGAGACGCACCAAAAGCCTATTCCTATTATTTATTTATTTTTAAAATATTTTTGGGGCATTTTAGACCTTTATTTTGATAGGACAGCTTAGACTTGAAAGGGGAGAGAGAGGGGGAATGACATGCAGCAGAGGGCTGCCGGTTGGGGTCGAACCCACAGCCGCTGCGTTGAGGAGTAAGCCTCTATATATGGGCGCCCGCTCTACCATGTGAGCTACAGGGTTGGTGAGTCAGTCAGAAGTTATCAAAAGGAGACGGAAGTATATTAAAAATCTCTTTTTACGTAGTATGCAATCAATGCTATTTTAATTTGATTCTGTTTTCTCTGTGTTTCCTCTTGTTTAGTTTCTACTCCAACCTTTCGACTGACAGTTTCTATGTACATTGGGAGTGAAAGTCCTCCCGCCTCTCAATTCTCCCTGCCCAACCCTGTGACAGATGAGAAATTGAACAATTGATATTTTTGACAGGAACTCAATTAAATCCTGTGGCCACTGTCAAAAAAGCTACACAAGAGGAACGGGAGTGTGTGTCTGTGTACATACGTCAGTGAAATATGATCATCTTACATCTTTGCTTTTACTCCATTTGTTGAGTTTTTTGTATAAGCTAGAGAAAGAACACTGAATATGTCAAATAGGAAAAATGTACACCAACAGTATACAACTTCAAAATAGAAAAGCTTTTATAATGTAAGCATTTAGACACCTGTGTTTCTTGTGTGTAGTCCAATATCTTTGTAATGGTTTTCTATTCTATTTGACCACACACTATATCTCTCTGCTGACAGGTATTTTTATGATATCAACCTCCTAAAATGAACTTTTCCTATGAGCTGTCGGTTACATCCATATTTAATTATGACAGAGAGAGGGACACAAATAGAGAAAGAGTAAGAGAAAAGAAACACGGACTGTGCAAAATGCAAAAAGGGAGCAAGACTGAGATGAGAAGAGAAAAGCAAACGAAAGAAAGACAGAGACAAGCAGCCCCTGTGGCACTATGTGATAAGGATATAATGTAGATTGAAATGCTTCATGCTGGCTGAAATCAGCATAAAATGGTGCAGCAATTTTCTTTTTAAACTCACGTCATGGCCAAGCCGTCAAATTATACACGGGTTCTACTTTGAGTGTGATCTGAATTCAAATCAGGTTTCTAATCTCAACTTGTGTGGAACATTTGAACTACAGTATTATAAAGTTCAACACCTCAATAAAAAAATGGGGTCAACAGAGTCAGACCAACAGCGTGGCGCCTCTCCACATAAATCCAAATTGAAATTCAAATGGTAATGCTTGCTTCATAAATCCTTTCCCAAAAATGCTAAAAAATACCTAAAGTGTCTGGGAAGAAAATACTAAAAATGTACAGTATATTAACATTAAAAGTCAAATAGCAATGCAAACTTGCTGTATCATGTTCAACATCTTAGTTTAGTTTGTAAGCATGCTAACTTTTGCCAATTAGCAGTTAACACAAAAGTAGTGATAAAGCGGATGGTGGTGTTGATTAATTTGCAAATGCGTATTAGTCTGGAATCTCTCCTTTCATTTTCAAACTGCCTAATTTGACAGATTGATATGAATTACATGAGCTGGGTGGGTTGTGCTGGACGGACCTACTACAGGACAGTGGTGTTCCTCTTTAAGTCATAGTCTTAAACCAGCCCCATATTAGATTAACGGTTGTGATTGGCCAGCACATCTCAGGCCGCTGGAAATCTGTGAGGGGGGGGGGGGAATAGACGTATCTGTGCCAGAGCAAACAAATGAGCTTGCACATTGTTCTGGCTTTGAGAAGCCCTCCTGCAAAATGATCAATAATACATGTTCATTAGTTTTTCATACACTACACTCTAGTGTAGAGATGTGCACACTGACAGAATGTATAGACCAACCTTTAATAATTTTACTCATAATGCTTGGCCCCCCTAACTTTGATGCAAACAATTACAGGTTTTGTCTAAAGCACCTACACTGACTTTTGATTGACGATAGCAGATTTGCAACAGTAGATGTTTGAGAATGCCTTACAAATAAAAGATCATGTGTTGCTTCATAACTGAAGTCTAAAATGTGTATAGTCAATGAATAACGTTTTAATCCAGAAAGGTTTGTTTGTCAAAAATCATTTTCCAACTGTGCCAAAATGATGGGCTTGCTTGCAACAGACAAATGTTTCAAAGAGTCATGAGTTTTAATTCTCCATGATTTGTATAAGATGTAATCCTTTCCCTTTTTCTGTCTCACTCAGATTTCTCTTTCTTCTTTAGCTGTCAGTTATTTTGTGTTGTAACCATCCATTAAAATATAAAAAAAACAGCCTTTAAGGAGAGAACTAGGGCACACAATGTTCATGCTCAATTTGGAATAATGGCCCAAAAATACATTTTGATGCAAATGGGGACCTGAAATCTTGAAAACATAGTGATTACTAGACAGTACTTCACTTGACAGTTGCTGGAGTGAATAATAAATACTGTAACTATATATATAGAAAGAGAGAGACAAGATACAATACACTCTCTTCAACTGGAAACATGCAAGAAAGAGGAAAGAGCAGATGATAAGGGTGGAAACGGATGCAAAGGCCGCCAGTCGCAAAGAAAAAAAAAAAGAAAGACAGTAACAACATAGAAAACAGGAAAGATTTAGTAACTACTGAGATCCAGGGCCCCACTGTGCAGACCCCAATCTCATAATCCCCTGTCTGCCAACAAAGCATTTTCAAACTCATTTCCTGAGAGCATCACATCAGCCATAAAACCACAAATGGAGCGGTAAATAGCCTAATAACACCCGAGAGTTTCTTTTTACGGCTGCCCTTTTCTCTTCAGCAGTGGACAGCCTAACTTGACTCTACCTTCTGGGAAACGTTCAGCCAATTAAATCAAAAGGTAAATGAGCAGGTGCAGTGGGACATGGTTGGTTTGTGTGAGAGGAGGGCATGAAGCAAGCAGCCAGTCAACAGTCAGATAAAGCAAACAACTGTTTGGATGTAGAATGATGTGTTAACTAATGAAGTAGGCTTGGAGATCAGATATAAGTCAGCTCATTGCGGTGTAAGGTGGCATTTATGCTGTCTTAGTGAGAGGAGTAAAAAGCAAAATACATCGTCAAGGAGTAAGTGGTTCAACAATTAGGCACGCACTGCTGTCTCAGTGAAACTATTAAACACCTGGACGAGCTGGCAATCATCTGCTTTACGTTTAATTATCCTAGTTTTTTATTCTAGCACTTAAGATGTCTGAGCACTAAAGCTAAGCTCTCAGTGTCAGGGACACAGCAATGTTGATGGAAACCTATTAGGCTCTTTACATGCATCCGCTCGTCGATTTACTTTACGATTTACTTTTGCTCTCTCTTCTATTCAGTTCCGCCTGCGTCAAACTCTAGCAAGGAGGAGGTCTGGCTTCATCCACTCACACCTGCCAACATTTATAATTATATATGCTTACACATTAGTAAGCCGCAAACCCACGCTGACACACTTACAATCCTTTTACTTGTATTCAGCTTTATTACTACAGGACATTAATGATGCTCTTCAGGTCAGTTTAACATTCAGGATTATTTCAGTGTTTATTTAATGGAATGCAGATGAATTGATTGAGTTGATTTTAACACTAACACACACACACACACACACACTTTCATGGATAATAAAAAAATGGATAATTATATATTCCGAAAAAGATAAAGAAATTACAATGCAACAAAAAATTTGTGAATATTTTCATTTTATTTTATTTTCTCAAAAGCATTAAAACAGGGTTATATGTTTCACAAAAAGATGTGATGGACAATTGCTGAAAAACCCTTAAGGGGCTTAATAAGTGGCAGTCGCCATAGAAACAATTATCTTGAACAATTTAAAACATTTATATATTATTTAAAAAAAAAAAATCTTTGTATAAAAATATTTAAAATTGCAATTAGAGCACAAACCCATATGGAAAATTAAGACAACTTCGGAGGGACAATTTGACTCTCTGTTTAAACTGTTCTTTAGAAACCTCAATGAGTGAAGTGGGAACACTGTTCCATATCTTTGACCCTCTGTATAATACACTAAACTGTGTTTGGGTCGTACGAGGGTAGGGAGGCCTAATGAGACAACTACTACAAGTCAGATACTGGTGAAATTAAAATAAAATAATAAAAATATTACAAAAGTGCTGGAGAAATAACTCTTTTATAGAGCTAGAAACAAATAAAGCAATTTGAAGTTGATTCACTTGGTAAACACTAAGAATACTTGTCTGAGCAAACTGATTGAGAGGGTGTCTGCGATTTACACAAAATATTATTCTTAAAGCTCGCTTTTGAAGTCAAAAAATGAATTAGTTGGGTGGGTGCTAGCCCAAGCAACATTACAGTAATTGACATATGGGTACAACATCGAATAACACAACATAATTGCAACTTTTTTGTTAATCAGGTGCCAGGTTTTTCCTAGTATACAGACCACTTTGGCTATTTTTGTACTTCTGGCACTAATGAGAGGTTTCCAGATAAAGAGTCATCTAGTATAACGCCTGAGGAAACGAGCAGATCTAACATTGTTAATGGAAATATTATCAATTTGAATTTCCATTGAAGATTTAAATGTATCAGACTTAATACCGAAAAATATACAACTTGTTTTTTATGTTGAGTGACAATGTGTTGGACTTGAACCAAGTAGATAACTTGTCAAGTTCCTAAATAACTACCTTTATTAAAATTTCAGGGATTTTATAGGAGTAAAATACACTTTTATCATCTGCAAATAAGATTTTAGAAAGTTTATCTGAGACATTGGGGACGTCATTAAAATATAAGTAAAATAACAAGGGACCCAAGATGGAACCCTGTGGTAAGCCGCACTAAGGGGAAGAGGAGGGGATTCTGTCCCATTATAGCGGACAGTTTGATACCAGTCTGAAAGTGAACCAGAGTAGTGACTTGTTTTGTATACCATGATGTGAATGTTTTTTCAATAGAATGAAATGATTAAGGGTATCAAATGCTTTTGAAAGATCCAGAATAATACCTACAGTGTTTTATTTTCGATCTTTTGCTTTGTATATTTTAGTTAAAAAATGGAAAAAAAGTGCCATGTAAGTAGAATGTTGTTTCATTAAAACCATACTGGTGTGCATATAAAATATTATTTTTGTCCAGATATGTTGAATTAATCTTGTGTAAATAAGTTCTTCAAGAACTTTGAACAGGGCTGGTAACACAGAAATTGGTCTATAAATGTTAAAAATTGCAGTGTCATCTTCTTTATAAACTGGTGCCATTTTTGCTATTTCCAACTCTACAGGCACAACTCCTTGGGCTAGGGAAAGATTAAAAATATAAAGTAATGATTTAATGATATCAAGGTAAATTGATTTGAATATTTTACTGTCAATCATATCATGTCCTGGTGAACAGTCTTTTAAATTGATAATTATATCTCTAATCTCAACCTTTGTAACAGATATAAGGTCCTTAGAAATTCAAAACTTCATGTATTCTAGTGGTCCAAAATGACTAGATGGAATTTTAGAAGCTAATGTTGGACCTACATCAGAAAATAAGGCATTAAATATTTTAACAATTTGTTGCGGATCTGAGACAATAGAATCGTCAATCTTAAATTAATATGGTAACTGCTTTTTAAAATGTTTTGTATTAAGAATACAATTGATGGTTCTCCACAAGGGAGATGCATTGTTTGACTAATTTCACATTTTAATAGTGGATTTTTGCTCCTCTTATGACATAATTTAGTCTGTTTCTGTATTTTTTTAAATTGCAACAGATTAAACGGGGTAGGACAAAGAAGTTATTTTTTATATAATCTGTTTTTGTTTTTCTGCAACTTTATGATGAGTTATCCACGGTTTGGACAATTTCTTTCAAAGGCACTGATTGGAGAGGAAAACATGAGTTGTAAACCTGATTGTTCATAAACAATTAAAAGGCCTTCTGAGTATCTACTGTTTGATATATTTCACTCCATAATAATTGACTCATAGCATGTCTGAAATTTATCAAATTTCTTTCACTGAAAGTGAAAATATAATAGTGTAAGACACATTTCGTCACATTTTCCATGAGTTGTAGATTAATTCTTAGTGCCCGAATGCTAGTTCAGCTATGAGTCAGTTAATTGCTCTCCCTCCTACCTTGTGCAGCCTGTCGCTCTTCTTTAAAAAAGTTGCCAAATATCAAAGACCTTATAACTACAAAGCCTTACACCTGAACAACCTATGCTGTTCACACTTTTCTGCTTGATTTTCTAAGACCGTAGGCATGGAGTGACAGGGTTCAAAGTAGGATTTCAAAGGCTCAAAAAAGAAAAGAAAACATACTCGCACCTAACTGCAATTAAGTCACGCACATTTTGAGTGTAGACACATGCGGGCAGATGTTATATGGAATATAGTCTACACATTGTACTGTACACAACCACACATGCTTAAACATGTGAGTCAAACACGCTTTAAGGAAGCAGCAAGCGCTGGAGATCCATGTGGATTCTCTAAACCAAAGCAGAATCAAAGAGGGTCATTTAATTCAAAATGTACTTTACGTAGTCAAGACCAATTACTGATCATGTCTCTTGTCAGGCACTTAACCAATCATAAGCCAGGGTCGGACAGATTAAACCCTCCACAAAATTGAGTTGAGTTGGGATTGTTGTGTCAAAGGAGACATTTCATTTCCTAAGAAGTTTAGGCCCCAATGGTTTGCACTGCTAGTTTATGGTTCATTTGTATGGGCCAGATGTTGAAGCATGCAGTGGGTATAACTACAGGTTTGACGCAATCCTGGTCCTTATGAAAACATGGTTTTAATACACATTGATGCAATCATAGATTTAGAGCTGCAAAGATAAATCAATTAATCACTTAGTTGTCGTCTTTTAAAATAATACTTTGATGATCGATTAGTCGGTTTGAGTAATTTTTTCTGTCCTCTTTTTTTTTTTTTTGTTGTTAAGGAGAAAAGTAACATATCTTAGATGCAAGCTTGTTCAATGTGAATTTATCTAGTGTCTTCTCTCCGCTGTGACGTAACATGATTATCTATGATATGAAATATAATAGTGCGGACAAAACAAGACATTTGAGGACGTTTAGGAAACACTGATTGACATTTTATAGACCAATAACCCTTAATCTAGAAAATAATCAACAGATTAATCGACTGCAAAAAATATCGTTAGTTGCAGCCCTACATAGATTGTACCATCAATAACGCTTTCGATTACTTTATACACAGTCCTTCATCCAAGTCAAAGGCTCTGTGATCGACAAAGCAGTATTCTTTATATACTGCTATCTCTCTCCACCAAACACCAACAAACACACACACACACACACACACACACACACCACAAACGAACACACACACACACACACACACACACACACACACACACACACACACACACACACACACACAAAAATGGGTCAGAGTGAATGTTTAATCATTTATGAGTCTCCAGCACTGCTAATGCAAACTGCACACAAACACCCCCTTAATAATTAAAGCCTCGTATTGATTGTGGAATTACAATTCTTGTGTTGAGGGACATTAGTCAGTGCTGCTGACAATAACATTGCTGATTCCCTCCTATGAATGAAACTAGCTTTAATGCAGTGGTTGAATAAAGCAAAGTGAAATAAAATTCAACATTCAGTAAAATTTCATATTCAGCGGCCTTAAAATGAATTACAGAAACTCATCCAATTGGTTATTTTGAACCTACAATGAGGAGGCTGTTGGGTTATGCTGTAGTTTTTTGAATAAATTGGTTCTAATATCAAAGTTGAGTGCAGTTTTAGTATGTTATTTGATTATCAAATGTAATGTTAATATTTTTTTTCACATTTTAAATAAGTGAATTTAAAACTACACTAATAAGAATGGTGTTCTACTTTCAAGTTACAAAGGAACTAAAGCAAATAAAATGCATAACAACTAACAGTGTAAGACTTTTTTCTGTTTACGTTCTTTTCTACCTTGTGTTTAAGTTCCAGTGTGAAACCTTCTCTTGTTTGTGACAAATGAATACATCAATTGTGATTTTTTGTTTTAGTCAAATGTATAGTAGGGGAGAGCCGGGACAGTTGAAACACCTTTTGATTTAACGTAATTTACATAGCGGTCGTATCACACTGAAAGCTGATATTTTGTCACTAGCAACCTACACATGTCATCTGTCTGATACAGCTGCATTTTCAGCTTTGGACAAACCCGTTCAGGAGTTATTACAGTTAAAGTGGGACGTGCGTAATGTTTCATCTGTCCCTCCTGGACGGGACGAATGAAACAGCATGCGGGGACGAATGAAACATATAGTTTAAGCCACATAAACTTCCCACAACTTTAATATTTTATTGTATATCATGGATGGTACTTCCAAGAGGTGATTATAGATAGATTGTTGCAGGGCTATACGTCTCTGTGAATGTCTGTTAATAACTAATTGCCGTCATCCTGAAGCGTGTATGAAGCGGTTATTGAAATATCATGCACTGTGGATGATTGTGCTATTTTTATAGCTAGAACAGTAGGTTTTTCCATTTATATCATGTTTCTATTGTGGAATATGTCGTTTAACTAGGTTTTTACATGGGTTATACCATTGGACATCCAAATAACGCGCCCCAACCCGTCCGTCTCCATAGGATAACATGGGAAAACTCGACCCCCCCTACCTGGTGGGCTCAAATATATTTTCATCATATTTACAGCCTGTTTTGCTTCTCATGTAAACAAGCATGAAATATGAAAGTCTGGGATTGTGTATCAACACGAACTGGGCTATCTTAAGCCCCTCGATTTATCATGTTCAACTCAAGACACCTCTCGTTTAATATGTTAAGAACCATGCTCCTTTAGGTGTAATACACTCATGTGAAAAGGTGGGCATCGCTGTGTGTAGAAAATTGAACGATGGCCTTGTGTACGTACTTTTGTCGACGAATAAAAGAACCTTTTACCGGTGGAAAAACATGCAATCCAGTGCCGAAGAATAAAAGTGTATATTTCCCCGTTAAATAAAAAACGGTTGGGTGAATGGCTGTGTGGCGGCTCGTGGCGGAGTGGGTGGCGTGAACTGACTCTATGTTCAGACCTAAGGAAGTCTGTCTATCATCATTGCACTCGGAGAAAATTGGAATGTTTCATCCGTCCCGCGTTTCAATCGTCCCGGCTCTCCCCTATGTTTTTTTTCAGTGAGGCAACATTAAACTGGACCTAATAGCTTTAACAGTTTCACACCAGTATGTCACAGTTTCACCAGTAAATATGTTTGATGATGATTATAATGTCACATTAAAACACGAATGAGGTACTACTGTATATGCACTAATAAATATATCAATGATCTTTTGTTTGATATATACTTTGGATAGGAGCTCATTTTGCTTTAATCCCCTGACTAACTCTCATTTTGGCATATTTTAAAAGTGCCTCATTCATTCATTCATAAGTAAAGAAATAGTTCCATTTTTTTTCTTACAAAATGAGCAGCATCGGACTTGCTCAGATTCCCATTTGGGATCTGATCAATTAAAAAAAATTGAAAATTCTAAAATTAAGCATTAATTACTGAGGACCTTGTGTGTAGTATTTGAAAATGTGAGTGTTTTACAAATCCTAGGGCTTGTACAAAAAAATACACCTTGGCATACAACCACCATTGACACTGAGAATAGATAGGCTGAAGCAGCAGAAAGGCCACACTCATTTTTACTTTGATCAGAGTATCAGAATAACATAGGAATATACTATAACACAACATAAACTTTTTTTTTTAAGTTTTAAAAAGGTCCCATGGCATGAAAAATTTACATTTCTTAAAGATTAATATGAGTCTCCCCAGCCTGCCTATGGTCCTCCAGTGGCTAGAAATGGCGATAGGTGTTTCTTTTCTTTTTTGAACCAATAAAATGGTTGTCATGGCAACGGCGTTGCTGTGGAGGAGCCACCTTCCAAGAGCCAAGCCTTCGAAGCCGTTCAGCATCTTCAGCCGCTGGGTGAAGGTGGGCCATCGCTGTCTGTAAGCGAGGTCCAAATAGTCCATCGGAAGCCGTGGGGCCGTACAGAAGCTGGCGTCTGACATCAGCGGGTAGCTGTAACATGTGGAGCCGGATGTCTCGCTGGGCCACGGTCTGCCACGCCATGACTCTGGACAACGCCACTGTGGACGCCGTGGTCAGGGTGAGCATGGCGGTCCTAGCTTTGCAAATCTCCGCGGCTAGCTCCGGAGTAAGAGCTCCCGGAGCGGTGGCCATGGTGGAGACGGCGGAGGCAAGCAAAGCTACATTGTTCTGGGTCGCGAGGCCCTGGGCTGCACACTGGTGTGACTGGTCAGATCCAATAAGAGAGCAGTGGAGGATGGAGCCGCCTGAGGCAGAGGGAAAGGCCGCCCAAGTTATAATAGTAAAATAAATTAACAATTTTAACAATAGTGCACACAGCAACCAGTAACCAGTATTATATGTATCATATAAAAGTGTCTTAGAGTACATGTAAACCGCTATATAAATAAAATGTATTATTATCAAAAACAAGAAACATACAGAGGTATTGCGAGACTGCTACTGTAATGTTGGGATTGTGTGTGTGTGCATGGTTGTGGGCGTGCGTGTCTCTAGTGGCAACAAAATCAAAACAGAACATATGTAATCAGTCGGTTTGCCTTGAAGTCAAAAGAAGATGAGTTTATAGATTTTCTTTGACTGCACCATCTGTCTCCAAAATAAAAAGCGCGCACACACACACACACACA
>NC_045753.1:19317879-19334071 GCF_008692095.1 Etheostoma spectabile
CACACACACACACACACACGAGAGAAAAGTCCTAAATTCATCCAAAAAAAAACATATGGTACAAATTATTCTTGTGAGTAATTGCTCTACCAATCAACCGAAGACTCACTGACATCTGCTTCAGCGTGACAGTTGCCAGAATGCTTTGGTCGAAAACAAAGACCATCTAGGTTACTTCCATAACATCATAGAAAATTCAATATAGTTTGGTAGTGGTGTAGGTCAGTCGGTAAGTGGATCTGTCCACCACCCTGGTCCAGTCTGAAATATCTAGAGCTGCAAAGATTAATCGATCAGTTGTCAACTTTTTCGATAAATCGATTACTGGCTTTGAGAAATTTTCTATGAAAAAGAAGATTCAAATTCTCAAAATTTCTAGTTTCTTCACTGAATATCTTTGAGTTGTGGACAAAACAAGATATTTGAGGAAGTTCCTTTGGGAAACAGTGATCGACATTTTTTCGCCATTTCCTGTCATTTTATAGACCAAATAACTAATTGATTAATCAAGAAAATAATCAACGGATTAATCGACAATGAAAATAGTTAGTTGAGAAATATCTTACCTACTTTAATTGGATGCTTGCAATGACATTTCAGACATTCACGCTCCCCAGAGGATGAATCTTTATCAGTTTGGTGATCCCTGGATTTTTCTTTCAGCGCCACAATGAGGTTGACATTCGTGGGTTTTTGGTCAAATGTCTAAACAACTACGGGATGAATTCCTATGAAATTTGGCTCAGACATTCATGTTCCGCTCAGGATGAATTATAATAACTTTGGCGATCCCCTGACTTTTTGTCTAACTTGATCATCAGGTCAAAATTAAAAATTTGGGGTTTAAAACCCAATACCTGCTAAACAAGTTATATTCCCATCAGCCTCAGTGCTTTGTGTTCAGTGTTAGCAAAGTGGCGAAGGTTAACATGCTTGCAAACCAAAAATAAGATGGAGGACATGGTCAACATTATACCTGCTAAACATCATTAGTTTAAATTCATCGTGAGCATGCTTGCCATGCTAAAGTAAGCATTTGGCTCAAACAACACTGCTTGGGCTCAGGTACAGCCTAACAGAGCCGCCCGCTAGCATAGGTGTAGACTATTAGTCTTGTTACACCTTTCTGATATTTCTTAGCCTTTAGCTAGTCACTAGTCACCAGATGTACAGTGCTGGGATATAGCCTGGCATCCTGGGCATCGGTGTCCCTCCCCTTCCGCTATCTGATTTGCATGGCCACCATCATGATTGGTTTAAATAAATACAAACAAGCCAGAGGTTTCCCCCCCCCCCCCCCCCCCCCCCCCCCCCCCCCGGTCCCAGAATAGATATGTGACCTGAACTCCAGCACAGATTGTTGAGATAGCTCTGGCAATGAGAGACTAGCTAGTCACTGATCAATGGGACAATTAGAAATGCTAAACATTTGTCGTGCTGCATTCCCGGCCTACCCGTTTTGGCCAGTCATTAATATGATACTCATAACCATGTTTAAATTTAGGAGAAGCATTCTTGTAACATCACAACATGCTAGCCCTGTGTTAAAGAGATTATTGGAGTGAAGACATTTTTGACTCTGTCATTAATCGACTAAGCTTTTGATCCAGATACGCCGAGCGCTGGATCACTGTCACTGCTCCGGCTCCTTAGACAGCAGATAGTCTGTTTCTGGGCTCTCGCACCTCTCTGAGGTATTTGAGACGTTCTGACCTTTTGGTGGCCACTTAAAACTTTTAGACAAGGAGCTTATTGACTGTCAGCAATGATTTATGTTAGTAAGACAGAGAGGGAGGAGGGAGGGACTGAGAAAAGAGGATGGAGAGGAACAAACATTAAATAAACTGTTGACCTCTCTGCGTCTTTTATGATAATACATCTTTAAAAAGGAAACGAGGGAAGAAAACAGGGAAGCTGCATGTTTTACTAAGCACATGGGTTATTTAGCTTGGCTTGAACAATAAAAGAAAAGAATGTTTATATGTATGGCATCTTTCAATTAGGGCGAAAGTGTGTTACATACATTTTTTTTTTTTTTAAACAATATAAACACATTAAGAGGATTTCAAAAAGAGTACAACTAAATAAAATAGAATAAGACAAGTCAAACAGTAACAGAAAAACTACAGTCCACAGTGCATTACAAAATATTAATATACCCAAGTTTAACTTACAATCCTGGGGAAATCCAAAAAGTCTGTTGTTAATTTGGCAAATTATTTTAGATATGTTGTGCTTAAAAACCAAACACCCCTTCTTCATGTAAAAAACAGCCCTTTCAAAGACTTAAAATGGGAAGTTTGATATGGGTCTGTAATTATTCATAGTGATTTGTCTAGATCATTCTATTTTTAAGAGTGGCTTAATAACTGCATTTTTAGGGGCTTCTGGGGAAAAAGCCAGAGAGTAGTGTTGATAATTTTCTATAATTTAGTTAAAAATATAAAAAGCCTGTAGGTAGAAAATCAGAGCAGCAGGAAGTGGATTCTTTGTATGTTGGTAGGATCAAACTGTGCCATGCTAATTGAAATGGTTTAAAGTGGATGCAAGCTCAGGACTATTCTGACCATAAACCTGATTAGAAGGAACAGGTTTTAATTTTCTGAATTCATCTCAGTGATGCACAAGGAATCAATATCAAATTCAATACATTTTGTGGATTTAGTTGAGTAGATCTTGTTCATTTCTTTCATCTCCATGGTCAAAAAAATAAATAAAAAATTCGGACACTGTCATGAGCGACGTTACTACGTCTGCACTGATCACCAAGACGACACTCTGCCGGTGTCTGTCTCCAACTTTAGGCAAGGCAAGGCAAGGCAGCTTTATTTGTATAGCACATTTCAGCAACAGGGCAATTCAAAGTGCTTTACATAAAATCAGTTAAACAGATAAAACACAAGTACAAACAGTTAAAAATCATAAGCATTAAAAACCGATAAAACACATGAATAGACAGTTAAAAACAAATCGAAACATTAGGACACATAAAACACAAGATTAAGGCTGTGTCTCAAATCGCGCACTTCTGTACTAAATACTAACTTTTTGAGTACATAGTGCGTTCACATTGTCGAAGTGCGGTCAAATGCAGTGTACTTAAAATACCCGGATGGTGCACTCAAACCGGTCTCAAAGTTAAGTGTAGACCGATGGACACTTTTCACACTCAACGGTCGCCATCTTTGCTACGTAGCGGAAGGGGCGGAGCTAACAACCGTTGAAAAAGTTGATAGCGGCGGCCGAAGAGCCAGATAGCCGAGACGCGACGACGAGCAATACAAAGTGATGACGTGAGTGTTTTTGCTATACATATAAGCTACTTGTAATGTATATTTGGTTAATTTTAAAGTCGATAATAATTTTTGTACCACGAATTATAACGTTTATTAATACCGTAATTTTACGTGCTAGCAAGCAACCTTAGCTAGCAACAGCGGCAGTTTAACCAATTTGGCAAATAAGTTATAAGCTAACGTTACATGTGTTTGTAGACATTGTATTTGTGTTAAACTTTCGTCCCATGTAGACGATTTTAGTGTTAGATGTATTGACTTAACAAGTTGTACATATCGATGTGAGGTTAGCTCAGCGAAATAGCGATCAGCTGATAGCAGTAACGTTAACAGTAGCGTAATGTTAAAACGTATCCACTGGTTCTGCCTCCACCTGATGATATCCTGTATATCCTGCCTCCCCCTGATGATTATCCTGTATAACCCGTCTCTTCAGGGACCAACGAGGAATAGAGGGCGTCATTTAGGGGTGACGATGGCATCATAAGCTAGAAGGATCCCTGGAGAGTTGGAATCCCCCCTCAGTCCCTGTCCCCATCAGATAGCTACGGCCTGGGGGGGGAGCCTGAGAACTACAAGCACATTTTTAAATAAAATTAATTAAAAGTATTAACTTTGTATCTTGTTTACACGTTGCATGACTGGCCAGGTCAGTTTGTAAATGAGAATGGTTTCAAACAGTTTACCTGGATAAATAAAGGTAATAAAATTAAATAAAATAAATGACTGTAGCAAACATATATGATATAAAGAATGGGTCTATTTAAGTCAGGTCTCCCTCTGCTTTCACTATTGTATTGTCACTGTATGAGACATTAGAACAAAATACAACTATATAAAAGATGTATGATGGTTTGCTTTAGGTAAGTTGTAAGGGGAATGCTTCATAACAACAGTCTTATCTATGGGCGAATGACAAAAAAAACAAAAATGTCCTCATGAAGCACGCTGAGCATTAAAATGAACAGTAAAGTTATGAATGAATATTTACTTTACTTATTTTTTAGAGCAGAGAAACATAAGCATATACATAAAAGAGTGGACTGCAAGAACAGGTATAATTATGAATTAAGAGTGCAGTAACAAGAACGAATAATACGATACAGTTGTGTATACTGTTTGAAGCTAATGGGGGGGGTGGACAGACGGCGGTGTGCAATCGTCATCCTGGCGTGACACGGACAAATATATCACATTATTTTTGTTAAAATATCAAAAACAAAGCAGGAATTATTTTCGCGAAACACAATAGCAGACTGGAATGCTCTCCTGGTGAAATTAAACAATTGTAACAGAGAAGAAGGGATGAAATGGATCGTCATTTCCGGAAGTGAATGGAAGTGCGCGATTTGAGACAACACTCCTCTGTCAAAATTTACGCACTATGCAAGATAGTACGTATTATGGGCACGAAGTGTACTTCTGTAAGTGCACTAAGGGAAGTGCGCGATTTGAGACACAGCCTTAAAGTTGCAATGCAGCATAAGAAATTTAAAGAAATGAGCAGTCATTTAAAGAAAGGCAACATCAAAAAGAAAGCTCTTCAGCCTTGATTTAAAAGAACAGAGTAGCAGCGGATCTACAGGTTTCTGGGAGTTTATTCCAGATATGAGGAGCATAGAAACTGAAAGCTGCTTCACCCTGTTTAGTTCTGACTCTGGGGACAGAAAGTAGACCTGTCCCAGATGACCTGAGAGGTCTGGGTGGGTCATAGTGTAGTAGCAGATCGGAAATGTATTTTGGACCTAAACCGTTAAGTGATTTATAAACTAGCAAAAGTACTTTGAAATCAATTCTTTGAGGAGCGGTGGGTTTGACCACGGAGATGCCAGTGATGGAGAACAAGCTTGACTATTACTATCCGGTCTATTTCTGTGAGAGAAACACTCCAAGCTGCTAAAGTTAGCATGTTCTGATTGCTAAGCACACCTGACTACGGGAGCCATTAGCTCAGACTTGTGGAGTATACAGTATATCTGGTGCAGCCGGGGGTCGGATCACGTTGTCAACACAAACTGCTCCAGCGTTCATTTGAAAGCGTACCGAGACCTGCCTGATGAGGTCGTCTCGGTACTCTTTCAAACGAACTCCGGTTTGCTCGGCTTGGTGCGCACCCGAGTGTGATCGACGCGTTCTTAACTGCCCAAACAAACCGCACCAGCAGGGCAGATAAACACAATCACGAATCAGCCGAACTAAACGAGACAGGTGTGAAAGTGCCCTTAGTGTTGATGGGGGGGGCACAGTAAAAGGCAGTAGGCCCAACAGGAGAATGAAGAGGCATACTGGGAGTAGCAGGAGGGGGGCAAAGACCTGGTCTGTCCTGTTTTATCAGTACAAACCTTCTGATCCCCAGCACCGTGTGACCACAGAGAGTTTTTTTTTTTAAATCATCCACGTAGAGGGGTTTAAACTGGTGGTGTTGGGTTTACTTATGCCCTCCACCATGTAGCAAATACAACAATATAGCTCAAATGTTGTTACTATTGGAACACACTGTACGCCAGGGCTTTTTCTTAGATGTCTTCTCAGTGTTTATTTCCAACTTTTTATTTTTATTTTTTATTTCCTTACTTTCTCATTTTTTACTGCTGTCATGGTCTTGGTCTATGTAGTCACACATTGCTGTGGAGTAAGGTCTGGCCACACCACACATATTCTGGGATCGAAGGGAAAAAGAAGAAGGAAAAAGTCGTTTTTTTAAACCAATCACAATAGTCTTGGGCAACGCTACACTCCGAACGCAGCAACGCTGCAAAACGGTCTCGGAAAGGAAGTTGTTTTGTTGGAACATTTGCATCCTGCAAAAGAAAATGCCACATACAATATAAAAATAACTTAACTGTTTACAAAAGACAGTAACGTGATCTATTTAAATTAACTGAATACATGGTAAAACGTAATTTTGCTCTTACCGGTGTATCGCCGTTTGTACTTAGTCCACAGCAATACCACAAATCGGTCCCAGTTGGAAAGTAAATGCCCTAAACATATAATCATTCCCTGAGAGAAGCAAGCAGGCCTTCCCTTGTTGCATTATTTAAATTGTCTTCAAATCTAGCTCGAAGTTTGTTGTTGTTGCAAACAGAGTTTGAGAACGGCATTACACAGAGAGCGGAAGGTAAGGGACATGCGGTCAGTAGGGCAATTATCCTGAATACGTACTCCCGCTCATCCAGATTACTGTCTGTGTGACTCCAGTATAGGGAGGTGCCCAATCGATACCAAGGATAAGTATCAGGGCCGATCCAGTCTCAGTGGATCGATATCGGCTAACAGAAAGAAGTTCAAAATTGGATCCTTTCTTTCCTGTATTTTGTATGTTATCTACCTTAGCCTGCTAGTACATCAAGTAGGAATGTAACAATAAACCACGGTAAAAATGTTGACGTAACAATTACCTTTTCCATTTAAAACATCCTAATCGCGGTGGGTTACCACGGTGTGGAAACCCTGTGTGTTTAATCCCTCCCAGCTTCATCCGAGGCTCCTGAAGTTGCCGGTGCACTTGCGCTCCGGCAGCAGAAGCAGACAGAATGTAGCAGCATGTAAACAGACTTTTTCCTTTATCATTCCTACCCATTTTTGGACTTGTTGAGGTGATGTATGTAGCCCAAAACGTAACTTAAAATTTACGTGAACTTTTAACACAGTTTTAACTTACGTTCTGGGCTTACCCACATCACTTCAACAAGTGAGAAAATGGGCTTGCTAAACTGTCATGGGTTTTACTGCCTCGTTATCTTCAATAAGTGTTCTGCTACGATGTGGAAGTTTAGCCCGTGTTACGACATGACATTTATTTGGAGGGGGGAGGGAGAGAGAGAGAGAGAGAGATATCATCGCCTTGATAATATTGCTGTTGCTGGGTTTCTTATTGCCGATAGATGTGCAGATTGTTTAATATTACTTGTGCAGCCACGTGTTGATATTCAGGTTGAGTTTGCTAGCCAGGTGCAATCGCCAGTAAACAGACCAGCGCTGTGGAGCCACGTGCTTAGCTATTAAAAGGTGTATTACACCGTTTGTTCCGTTATGGATATATGTGTTGTAATAGATGTGGCTTATTCTCAGTTTGTGTTACTGAGCAATATGTTACATTTATGGTAATTATTACAGAGAAATTGATGTAGTTCTTAGTATTGTTTCTTGTTATATGATGGTGGCTTTAACATTATTTTTGGTAAATAATGTTCATAGTAAGTCAGATGCTTATTAATGTCCAATATTATTTGCTTATATTTCAGAACCACATCCAACTTCACATCACGTCAAATACAACTTCATAGTTATTTCATGTTGGAGTTGTAATTAAATCTTCCTGAATCTAAAAGGTCAGGCATCTCAGGTTCAAGTTCTTACTACAGCGGGCCAGTTTTTTATGAGCCAGTTTTTCATTGTTTTTACAAGCGTACTGCCTATATTTTTTGTAATAAATAAACAATGTTACACTTTTGCTCGTGCTTTCTGAACATTAACACACTTTTAAAAATATCGCGATAATACCAAAAAACGTGATAATTTTGGTCACTATAACCGTGAAGTTAAATTTTCATACAGTTACATCAGTAATATCAAGCATTCCTCTGCATACTGAGTGAAAATTAGTGATGAGAAAATCTGATGTCATTTCAGTGTGGTCTGAATTGGGCACAGGTCGTCCCACCTTAACAGGTGAAAGAAATTAACAGGAGGGTCTGTGCAGTCTGTACACCCCACACAGTCATGCAACTCAAACACCTGTGTAGGTGTACCAAGGCTGTGCATGACCATATTTGGCATATAGTTAAAGTGTTGCCATAGTTTAGTCATTTTTAAGGTTTATAATGTGGTATATTACAGTACACTATACAACTACATAACTATACTGTGTTTACTATAATATAGAAGGTTGAATGATTGCAAATTAAATCTTAAAAATAAAAAATAGAAGCATACATATATATACGGTAATGTTTAGATTCAGTGTCTGCCCTCGTGTATCAGCTCACAGCTTCACCATGTCTCTTTTTGTCTGCTGCTTTCTCCCACAGTTTGTCTCTTGTCTCACTTACTTTATAGTTCCCGCCCCCCCCCCCCCCCCCCCAATCTCTTATCTCTCATTCAGTTCTCTTTGTTTCCCTCTACCTGTTGAGACCGCTCTCCTCCTTCTGTTCTCTCGGTTCTTACAGGGAGTGTTCTACTCTTGTCTAAACCTTCGCTGGAACTCCCTGCATGATGGCCACACAACACCACACACACACACACAACACACACACACACACACACACACCCACACACGCACACGCACACGCACACACGCACACACGCACACACGCACACACGCTTAATGGAATTTCCTCTGCTGGTTAAAAAGGATTGAAATGCCACCGCAGGCATGATCACCAATCAATAAACCATTCTCAAAGCTGCCATTTTTGTTTGTGTGTTCAGGCCACAACTGGTGAAATTTTTTTCCGCCTCTGCAGTTCCATTTCATTTTTCATTCATTCCATTTTGTTCTATCAATGCTGCTAAACCGTGTTGATAAGATGAACTTTATTGATCTTCAGGAAAAACTGCAGCAGCAACGACAAAAATCTCAAATTAGGTATATTGAAGCCTCTTCACGGTCTTCCTCTAGTGGGTTAAAGGGATTCTGTGTCTTTTCTGTAAAATTGGCTATTTATAAGGATTTTTGCATTTACATACATACATTGTAAGACAACTGTACCATTCATACAAGGTGCCATGACATGGTGCTCTTTGGATACTTTTATATAGACATTAGTGGTCCACTAATACCATATCTGAAGTCTCTCAGTGCAGAATTACAGCCAGTCCTACAATGAGCTTTCCTTGGTATGTGCCATTTTTGAATCTGAGCTTTTAAAGAGGGGCAAGACCTCATAAGGAGCAAGATTCCTGATTGGCCCATCTGAGCTTTCATTTCTTTCAAAAGGCAGAGCAGGATACCCAGGGCTTGGTTTACACCTATCAACATTTCTAGCCACTGGGGGACCACAGGCAGATTGGGGAAACTCATATTAATGTTAAAAATCCCCATTAAGTTAAATTTCCATGCCATGGGACCTTTAAGAGCTAAATAAATAAATAAATAAAACTGACTGTTTTAAAAACATCTGCTTACTTTTCCATCAGATAACAGTATGTACCATCACCTTGTCCACTTTCGTTCTAATCAGTATTATAATAAAAGTAACGTGCCCTGCTGTTGTCATCACATAGATACAAGATTAAATAAGTATGAATTTGGGGATTCCAAAAAGATCAGTAATAATGTGGTAGAAATGTGCAGAGGGATGTGGATTAAGGTGTAAATCTGATTTATTTAAGATAAATTCACACGGACTTACTGCCTTTGCAATGGCTTTTTGGCTTAAATATTTGATCCTCTTAGTTTCTACATGCTAAAGCACTTTAAAGTATTTCATTTTGGATTCTCCTCTGATCATTGCTACACTCTAGTATTCTCCTTAATTCCGTGCTGGGTGAGATCAGCGTGTCACTGAACTCCAACATGGCAATGAACACCCTAATTTCCCCAGAGAGAGCTTTGTGTGCCCCAATAATGGTGCGTTTTCTTTTTTGAGGCTTAACTGAAGACATGAATTGTTCTGGCAGTGAATCACATTGGATGTCCATGGTTTTGGAAGTCATGGGAGGTGAAACGTGCAATGCAAGTCCAGCATAGATTTATTCGTTACGCCACCACAGCAGGGATCTTCTGCAGCTGCTTTTAAAATACTTTTAACGAATGGTTCTTTTTCCTCAATACTGCGTCCACTGTCTAAAACTAGATGTGAATCGTGGACAGTGGTCACCAGGACTGCTTAATGCTTAAACTCTGTGTGCACTTTCAGCACAGTTCACTTTTGGCTGGATGTCCTGAACAGTGCCTGCTTCTTGTCCATCAGCATTTTAAAAACAACTGTCAGCTCCCATCTCTTTTGAGCTCAAGCCACTCTGAACAATGCCAGACTTTTATGGGAAAGGGTATAGGCACTTCACGGTTCTCGCAGCCAAATAATAGTTTATAATTCCTCCAGCAGATCATGACTCTCCATATATTTCAGCTATCTGGCAACGGAACTAAATCTGAATTATTAGTCGATTAATTAAAAATAATGTGGAACTACTTTGACAATTAACTTTCCAGGCAAAAATGCCATACATTTTCTACGACTTAATATTAGGACTGTAATAAGTCTATTAAAATTGACATGGAAACAAATAATAAAACAAATATAAAACTTGAATTGTGTATACATATTCAAAATTTATTCAAATGGAGTTTTAAAATAAGATATAATTGTTGTAAAAGTTGATTTCATTGCTTACATTTATTTCACTGTCTATTCATTTACTTGGTGAGATATGTTTATGTTTTATTTTTAAGAGAAAAGCCGGTAAGACAAACCTGTTTGTAAGCTAGGTTCTGAAGTGCTGTTTGCTTAATTTGGGAAAAAATAGCTCTAATTTCCAATCAAGTGACATTACAGGTACCAACACAAATACACATGTATGTGCTTGTTACATCACGCAAAGTGCACAGCAGGCATCTGTCACTTTCTCATAACTGCACACACTCACACCAAGTGTTGGCAGTAAGCTACACATGTGGAAGACACAACAGCAGTATCCAGGCACCATACGACAAGCTGAACCAAGCCTGCTAAACAACAACGTGGCACAGCTGCCAAATGACAACACGCCTGGCAGAAGCAGCTACATTCACACATCCATTGTTTCTTCTGAAGGCTTATAGAACACACAGCAGCACGTACGTTTGGCTGACGTTACATCCAATAAACTCGCTTAAATTGCTTACCTTTGATGTCTTCAATGATAATATTCCATAGTTCAAATTATCCATCAGCCAGTTTTCTCTCAGGTGCATATTACCAAAGTTCAGTCCGCCCCCACTAAAGCCAAGCCAGACGTCCAGTAGGCTACTTTACGAAGTGATGAAAAGTACCTCTTCTTTAACTGTCCATTAGCCTCTGTATTTGCTCCACATCCGGGGAAGTGGGTGCCAGCGGGTTGTTTTAGTGCTAAATTAGCAGCTAACGCTACTTTACACGTTTGTCTGAATGGGAAAACGTTGAGAATGGCGACTGAACTTACTCTCCTTTTCTCTTTCTCTCGGAGTTATTTTATGAAAACTGAGCAAAGTTTGGCCTTGTTAAAGTAGCTTGAGCACCATTAGAAGCGGCTAGCTAACGCTAGTAGCTCCCTACTCCTCCGGGCTCCATTACTGACAGGAAATGACCACAGGCACACCTGCTGAAGATTTTTGATTAAATTTGACTATGGCAACTCAGAAGCAGGGGGCTGCCACCAAGTGACAAACAATCCAAAACACAACAAATATTTTTATTTAGTTGTCAGATTATCCTGCGAAATAATGAGAATTATCCTTTGACTGGTATGAATTTATCCATTAATTAATTCATAAATTTAATAACTGTAAAATGTCACAAAGTACTGAAAACTCGCCTCCACAATTTTGATGTCATCGAATCACTTTTTTGTGCAGTGGTGGAAGAAGTTACCACACTGGGAAGATACTATACTACAAGTAAAAAAAATAATAATAATAACAATAATAATAACTTTGTAGGCAGTATCAACAAAACGTATGAAAAGTAGCCTACTCATTCTGCAGACAAATGGATTTCCTTTGAGAACCATGTAACTCTAAAAAGTCAAATTTTCATGTGCTCAGAAAAACAGCCCATTTTTCAGCTTTGTGAAATGTATTTTCTAGCTAATTCAAGAGGGTTTCTGGTCAAAAAAACGTAGTTTAAGATGTAGGATAATTGTCTTAACCCATAAAGGAACACCTAATCATTCAGTTTATCAAAAAAATTCAAATTTAAACTCTCCAAATTTGGAGATACAAGGTTTTCACTTCGTCAGCTGTAATGAAATAAAAAGTACAGTATTTGCCTCTGAGATATAGGGGAGTAGAAGTAAAGTTCTTTGAATTTGTACTTCAGTACAGCACTAGAGTCAATATCACTCAACCACCGTTAGTGACCGGCATTAAAGATATTTAGTTAATTTTTACAGGAGACAGGGAAAAAAAGAAGAGAAATCTTTACAATATTTGACATTTTTGCTGAAAAACCACTGACATAGTCTATTATCAAATAGTTGCCATTTCATTTTCTGTCAGACTAATCTTTAATTTTTTGTTAAAATGAATGACCATTTAAAGTGAAATCAGTGCAAAATGTGGCTATAAGTCAGACCTGTTGATATAAGAAACCGTTTTTGTGTCAAAAAAATTTGGTTTTGCTAAACAAGCCTTTGTTCCGTGATTACTTAATACTTGTTTTCTCTCCTTTGCCATTTTTCTTTCAGCCAGTCCTCTCTGGACCCAGAGACAACTACTGTACATCTTCCAACATGTTTCACAGCCAGGCATGACTTTTCCTGTTCAGCTCAGTTCCTTTTTTAATTTCTGTGAGCCTGTTTATTGGCATTTAATTAGACCTTTCATAGTCAGCATCCCCACACTACATGTAAATCTGACACATGGTGCTTATGGAGCTATCATCAGAGCATAGCTGCAATTGCATTATTATACTAACAAGTTTTCTTCCCACTAAAGTGTTTAGATGTTGGTTCACTGTCAAAACTGCCAGATCCATACAAAATGGCTCAGGTGCACAGGTGGAGGCAACAGTGATGGGTTTTGGATCATCTCTGCCAGCAAAATTTGGCAGAAATGACATCCTGGTTCCTTTTGCATCATTTTAAAGGGATGCGGGGGATTTAACGTGTGAATCCTGTGTACCAAATCCATCAATAATATTGTCAAAAATGTACTTTTGTGTGTGTCTGTCTGTGAGTAAGATCTCTGGAGCAAGAGGACAGAGGAGGGAAGGAAAGAATCAAGCACTTGAGGAAAAGGGGAGAAAGAATCAGCTCTGCCCGACCCCTTTTCAGCATCAACAACTGCACACACACACATTTGAAATTCTTGACCAAAAGTTTTGCGAGAGTTATTCACACATTCGAGGCCTACTGATACTTCCCCTGCAGCAGTGCACACTTTAACACACAGCTCACCAAACCTATTTTACCCCATGATGGAAACCAATCATGTCCAACAAGTATTCAAATTCACCCTTTGCCAAACCACAAACGTTGCGCTGCTCGTCTCTTCTGTCCAGCCATCTGGTAGAGGTCCCAGAGTCACCACATCGTCATCACCTATTCCCCTCCACTGCATAAACTCAATTTATCATCAATTGCTAACATCCTTCTGCTGCATGAGGGCCAGAAATGTTTCGTTTTGTTCCAGTTTCCGGCTCACTTTTTTTTCCACTGCCGCATCTGTTTTTTTTATATACATAGCATCCCTTTAGATTCTTGATGTTCTCAGTACAACATGTATAGTACACAGACTGTGTTGTTTTATGATAAGATAACCTGTCTAATGACACCCAACAGACATGAGTCATAATTACTCTGGCCACTAGTTTTAGGTAACATTATGAGCTGTTTGTCAGGGTGGAGATGTGGCTTGGACCCAAATGCAGAAAGAGCTGGCAAAGTATATATAGCTTGATAATTTATTAAACAAAAACAAAGTACAAATCAAAAAAAGGTGTCCAGCAAAACAGCACGCAACGAAAACCAAAATGAGGCAAAAGACAAAACAGAAATAACAGGAACACCGAGACTAAGCAGGTAGACAAAACACACAGACACTCCAAACAGAAACAAATGTGATCCGACAACGGACAAGGGGAGAGGGTAACTAGGCAACATGAGGCAGGTGACAGGTGGAAAGAAACAGGTGGAAAACATCAGGTAATGACGAGAGCGGGAAATGACAGGAAGTAAAACTAGACAGCACAGAAAACCAGACCATCACAATAAAACAGGAAAAATAACGCACTCACAAGACATGACCGAAAACCAGGCTAACAAATTAAGACAGGAAAACAGACAATAAGACAAGACAAAACACCAAAACCATGACACCGTTTGGTAAGAACCAAACTCATCACCAGACCAGTGGAGAGGTGTTTCACAGTCATGACTGCAGCTCATGATCGTAAGATTACTTTGACTAGTGGTTACAGTTAAAACATTTTAAAAAATATATTGTTCAGATGTTTTTGAGCTACTTTCATTTGGAAAATGAACCAGACACTGCAGATCCAATCATCTTTGCTGGAGGGCTTTGAATTCATGCACACTATCCCACTGTGAGCCCCGTGTTTCTCTCACCTACCAGATCTCCCTCTGTGTTGTCTCACATTGCCAGACCTTTCTCCACAGGGCTGCGGAGTAAGGTCTGGCCCCTCCACACCTACATTACACAGCTCCGGATGTTTCGTTAATTTTCCAGTAAATAAACGTACTGCTGTCTGTGTGATATGCTTTTATGTTCCCCGTAACATCTTTTCAGGTGTTGCCACCCTACGAGTGTGCAATTTTTTCAACTGCATGTTAAATGACAGCACAGTTTCAGCAAATCATCCAATCCACCATTATTACTGATGCTTGATGTGGCTACTCAGTGTGTGGTACATGATTGTGTGGCAGTTATACAGTATGGGAAAAGTCTTGTTTACAGTAACTCTTGCAGGTGCAGATCATGACTCACTTTCCGCTGCCTGAAGCTTGAACTTTTCATGCTGAAGTTGTTTTTCTTAAAATTCACCATGCGTTCACTTCATCTTTCTGGAACAATATTTCCAAGTTTGGGCTGCATGTGTCATGAGTGAAGAGGATTTACTGCAATGGACAAAGACAATTGTGGATCCAAGCATTGACCTGGATTCATAATAGTGAGTCTATCTCACGGCGAGGAGGATTTATGACATTTGAAGAAAGATTCTGGTTTGAAATCCCTCTACTGGGGTCTCATGAGAGGACACTCAAAAACGCACATAGTGTAAACACCTTTTTTTCTAACACTCTCTCTTACACTTGCCCTCTGTTTGTCTCTCATTCACAAGGATGTGTGTGTGTGTGTGTGTGTGTGTGTGTGTGTGTGTGTGTGTGTGTGTGTGGGTGGTGTGAGGGGGGGGGGGGGGGGGGGGGGGTGTGTGTGGGTGTTGTGTGTGGCTGTCCCTGGACTCTCTTGTTGGTTGATGCTGTGATGTCAACCATTTTCCTATTTGGCTGTTTTAGTAAACATGTGAGCGTGTGTGTGTGTGTGTGTGTGTGTAAGCGTATTTCTGAATATGTGTGTATGGTTTACCCAATTGCATCTTGTTGTCCTCCTCCTGATAATGTTTGTGCTGAATGAATCGGCTGGGGGCCAGAGAAGCAGCAAACCTTCTTTTTTTATTAAAAAGTAGCTTTTATTACAGCAGAATACCCGTGCTGTAGCCACAAAAGCTTCTGAAGCACCAGTTTATGTGTTAATGCTACTGAGTTCAAGATCCGTCTTATCCATGTTATACATGTCCTTAGAAACCATCAAACCAATTTAGCCCTTGTTTGCTATTTTATTTGTATCACCTACTTACTTAAGGACACAAAAACCAACAGTTAATTCACCCTGTCAGCAAATATGAAATGGTATGCGATACAGAAATGCAGAGCAAATGATTGGATTATTTTCAAAAAGTGACATTTTATCACCAAAAGATTAGAGAGGATTTTCTTATCTGTCATGTCCATCTTATATTATTTTTATATTGATGCACACGCTTTTGATACGCATCTGTAATAAACTGAAGCGTGTCAGCATTAACTCATTGTACCAACATACTCCAGTGTAAAGTATGGGCTCTGTTCACAATAAAATGAGCAAAACATCTATTTTTTTTGCATTTATTGTTCTTATTTTTGTCTTGTGTTGTTTTGTAGATGATTCCAGCAAAATGACCAAAATGCATGCTCACAGGTGACCTGCCACCCCC
>NC_045753.1:19334081-19335525 GCF_008692095.1 Etheostoma spectabile
CACACACACACACACACACACTCATCCTCTAGTAGCAGTCTAGTTTGCCTGACTCATTGATCCTCTATCTGACTGTGCTGTGTATTGAGAAATCTGTTCCGCTGTCCATGGTGCTGAAGTAGCAGACAGCTTTGCGACTTTTACTTCTGCCCTTCAGTCAGCTTCATCTATAATATCTTCTAAACTATATAAAGAAAAGGCCTAATATTTCTACATTAACTCCTGCTCTAGGAATCCTGCTTTAGGAATATTGGGAAAAGGCTGGCAGCCTGCCAGTAATGTAAAGTAAACTTGGTTCGTAGATAATGACTCACAACAGATGGTCCTTCATTGTGCTGCAGTGGACTTTACATATCCTCAGCAGGAAAGCTCTGCAGCTGAGATTAGTTCAGCTGGAGTTGAAACAGTTTGACCTGATTTACAGTCTAACGGGATTTTCCTTTTCCCCCTAAAACAATGTCCGAAAACCACCCTCTCATTGTTGCACCAACAGTTTAATTCAATCACCTTATGCCAATTCCACTGTCAATGTCTTTGCCAGCCAGTCAACCAAGCATTGCCAGTCCCTTTGTGCCAATGTTGGCTCAGTCTACAAGATCCCTGCATGTACAGTTTGTGTGTGTGTGTGTGTTCTTTACTTGTTCACATCCACATGCGCACACACGTGCATGTCTTTGTGTCACATGTGTGACTCATCTGTGTTCAGGAGTGTGAGTGCATGCCATCTCCCTGCTGTTATCCTGAGATGTCCCATCCATTTTCCCATCCATAGTACAATACTATGCCTGATTTTCCTATTTTCTTTTAAGGATATGGCAATTTTTCTTGGTCATTGAGCCAGTCTGTCAGTCTATCAGTCACTTTTGTCCAGTGGAAAATATCTCAACAACTGGATTTTCATAAAATGTGACACAAATGTATAGCCCCAAAGTTTAAATTCTAATCACCCCAGCTGTAAATTCCAAATAAAAAAATTAGTAGTGTTAAAATGCACCCTTTGAAATTGAATGGCCCAATGACCTCCCATTTAGGACTAACCACAGGCCAAACTGCCAGCTTTTTACACATTATGTTGTAAATACATAAGCATAATCTGCAGTGCAAATTCATGCCTCCCACAGAAAGGGACCATTTTAATATTGTAGTTGTCATGGAGCTCCAAGAAATGTAGGACCCAAGTGCAGAGACTGCAGGCAAATCAGAACTTGAATGTTTAATAATGAAAAACTCCTTACAAACAAAAGGTGTCCAGCAAAACAGCAGGCAAAGAAATCCAAAATGAGGCAAAAGACAAAACAGGAATCACAGAAACACCAAGACAACAAAAGTGGAGTAAACACACAGACACTCCACACAGAAGCAATGACCTGACAACAGCAAGGGGAACACAAAGACTAACTACAGAGGGTAACAAGGTAACAAGAGGCAGGTGACACAAGGGCTG
>NC_045753.1:19335535-19340833 GCF_008692095.1 Etheostoma spectabile
AGGTGGAAAACATCAGGTAATCACAAGAGCGGGAAAAACCAAAAGACAGGAAGTAAAACAAGGCAAGACAGAAAACTAGACCGTCAAATTAAAACTCACGCATGCAGTTGCCTCTTCTGTTGAGTCGTGATGTGTAGCCCGCAAATGTCTGGGGCTTATCAGAAATGGTATTTGTTAAAAGCTGCAAAAACATCAGCATTGAAAAAAGAATATTTTTTAAAAACTATCATCCGTATCTAAATGTACATATGAGGTGAGGCGTACAGCATGCTTTTGAGAGTTTGAGAGTGTTTACAATTGGCAATGAGATTTTGAATGAGGTTTTCTTACTTCTGGTTTCACTTCTGCTCTCCATAGCGAGCTGCCTTAGTGATGAGTGCTGACCTGACTAATTCAAACTAATTGAAGCTCATTAGCTGTGTTGCATTTTACACTTCTTTATAAACCTCCTCAACTGGAATATATACCGTTCCATGAAAGAGGCATGGTTTATAGACAATTATGAGTACATACATATTTTGAATACACTGTGTGAATTTACTGTCCTGTCTGTCCTGCCAGGACAGCGTTGGAAAGCCACAGCTGTTAGCTTTCGGAGGAGGAAGACGATGAGGATCCAGTGGTTATGGTTATTAAATCATCAATTAACTGCGCATTTTGTTATCGTATAAGACAGGCTCCAAGGATTCTGCCCAAAAGGAAGTTTTTCCTTGTCAAAGGCTTGCTCTTGGGGGAGTTGTTGGGTCTTTGTGAATTATATTGTGGTCTAGACCAACTCTATACAAATAAAAATAATAATTCACTGTGCCACTTGGTGAGGCCTTAATGTATATATTGTTAGGGCAGCTAAAGTAAAAGCTTTTATGAAATGAACTACAATGGTGGCATGTCAAGGCCATTTGGCAATTTGGCACAATTATCTACATGAAAATATGACAAGAATCCTATCCTTAATGTTTCATGGCGTGCATTAGAGTTGCGCAGCACAACAAATTGTTTTCTGTTTTGTGTTATTGTTCAGATGTCTTTACACTAACCCTTCTGTCTCTTCCTCTCTTTGTCTTTGTCAATGGGTCTCATGGGTCTGGGGTGAAAAGCTTCTCTTTGTCTTTTTAGATGTCAAAAACTGCTCTATGCATTGCATCTGTGTTCTCTTCTGCCACTTTCTCCAGCCTCCCTCCCTCTCTCTGTTTCTATTATCTGATGAGAGAGGCAGAGCTGTTGTCTCCTGCTCCATCACTCTCCGTCCGCCTGTCTGTCTTCCTGTGTTGCTGCACATCTTTCACCAACGTCAAAAATAGACCCGTTCACTCCTGTTCCCTCCTGCTCATTTTTTTCCCTCTTTTTTTGCGTGCCCCCTCTCGCCTTTCTCTTCCTCTCTTTCTCTGTCTTTCAAAGATGTCAGAAATACATTTGTGTGCTCTGAATGTGGAGTAGAGGTGATGTTTGGATGTTTTGAAGCCGAACTGTCTGTCTAACCGTCTCAATACAGACTGAGACCTATTGATTTCTGGTTTAGGAAGGGATCAGAAGCTAATCTGTATGGCACGCACACACAGAAAGGCACGCGCTCACACAAAAAGACACACTCACACATGCGTGCATACACACACACAGACACACACACACACAAACACACACACACACACAGAAAGGCACGCGCTCACACAAAAAGACACACTCACACATGCGTGCATACACACACACAGACACACACACACAAACACACACACACACACACACACACACAGACACAAATGCACTTTTAGACAAAAACCACATGCTCACACTCAGTAAAAGATTTTCCCTAAATTACAGTAAGTACGTGTTAATGCACAAATGAACAATGAAAACAGGCTTTCATCGAGAAACATGACTTTTACATTGAAGGAGAAGCATTTGGACACACATGCATACACAGTTCACACACACACACACACACACACACACACACACACATACACACAGTTCACTTTAAGTTGTAGCAGTTGTGAAAAGTGTGGGCTACACAAACACAATTTATGAATTTACATTTAAGTGTACACACCCACACAATAATACTGAATAAAAACAAGCATGCAGTACTGTATGTACAAATAATCACCCATGCATTACACACACAAACAAAACAAAGATGAACGTATTCATTATCTTATCATTTTCCAAGAAAGGCATGTGGGAGGCTCCCAGTGCTGACACTCCCCATGAAACCCATCTTTTCTTAATCTCCTTGCTCTCTTCTAACAACTTCTATTTGTATTCATTCAGTTCAGCGGCCTGCTCTGCCTGATGTTCTGTCATTCAGAAAATGTGAAATTCAGATGGAAGAATGGAGCAATCTATACCAAATCGAACCCAGATCGTCATCTAAAACAAACTTGTGCGCCCAACCCCAAGATTTTCCGGAGGATAATAATCATGCTTAGTTTTAAAACTGAAATTGAGGGTTGATGTAATAACAGATTTTGTAAAGTAATAGATTGATAAGATTACATTAAACCTTTAAAAAAAAGGATTGATTGTGGTGATCTGTGGGATGATTTCTAAAACTAACCCAGAGAACATGGTGATAAGAGGTATGTCTAAGTGTTGCACCTTCTGTCATGATAGTTTGTGATGAAATTTGGATGAAATAGTGTCCCAAATGGAGCTAAACTGTTTCCTGAACTAATGCAGAGTTATCTGTCTGACCCTAAGGCTACTGCTGTCAGAGTGAGAATTGGTTTCCTTCAAGCCTGAACTTTTGTGCTCTGGCATTTCTCAGAAACTGGTGCAGCCTCCTAAAATGCAAGTTAGGTCAATAGCTGATTTACATGGGTTACTAAATTATTCTGGAGATGTTGGTGTCTGACAAATTTATTTATAAAATCCTTTTCATAAACATGTCACAAGTTCTTTGCAGAGAACAAAGGATAATAAATGCAGGTAGGAGGAGACTAGGATGGATGGATAGGAAAAAATAGAACAAAACACACACACACACACACACAAAGTAATGGCAGGATATTGTTGGCAATTTTTAGTTTGCATAGTGATGTTGCATGAAGTAAGTGTCTGTTTTCGTAATCTTTCCAATTCCATCCCACATTAGGTACATCACACACAATCGGTGTGGGAAAATATGAGCAAACAGCCGATAAATGTTAGTGCGGTTGCTTCATCTCCTTTTACCGGCCACATTGGCAGGTACCCAGACCGGCATATGGAGGTTCACTTAAAGCACTAAATTAGTTTGGCTGCTAGAATAATAGAAGTGACTGATGAATTTTAAGATGCACAAACCACCATGGACAAAATCCAAAAGAGGATTTGTTTTCTGCCCGGAATATAATAGGATAGGGAGTTTATTTAGTTGCATGAATGGACACGGCATATACATGCAGCTAGATTGGTCTCCATAGTTACAGATGACAAATGTATTCACAATGAAAATATCACAGAAAAAGTTGTTCCACGGAGAAAAAAAGTTAAAATGGAGTTTGTTACCCTTTTGTTTTGTGGAGATCAATACCACTACTTCCAGCTTTAAATACAAAGCTACGACTAACAGCCCGTTAGCTTAGCTTAGCTTGGCGTGAAAACTGGGAACAATAGGAAACAGTTAGCATGGAATAGTCCAAAGGTAACAATATCCGTATGCCTACCAGCACCTCTGAAACTCATTAATTAACATGTTATATCTTGTCCGTGTACAACAACAAGCTGGGGTTTTACACGGGGCTATGTGCTGCACCATAGGCATACTTTACAGGGGGGATGGGGGGGTTAACCCCCCCCCAATAATCAAAAATGGCCAGTGCAAACCCCCAAAAAGACAACTATAATTTCCTTTACATAAATAAAGATATTTGCCATGCTATCTCTTTGTAACAACAAAACTACAAGACAAGGGTTCAAATCCCGGTCCAGTCCACTAGTATAGGAGAATTATTTTTTACGTCTGGACCATGGATGTATAATAAGATGGCGGACGCATATCCAGTGGGCTGCACACCCTGCAACAACCTAGAAGCTAGCTGCCAGGTGAGCAGTTCTCACTGGACTGAATAGGCGCCTTGTGCGGTCTACCTGGTTTATTATACATTGATGCTCTGGACAGAGCCAGGCTAGCTGGTTCCTGCTTTTTTTCAGTCTTTATGCTAGCTAAGCTAACTGGCATCTAGCTGTCATATTTACCAGACAGATATGAGAGTATCACAAATTTGATCAATCCTTCTTTTAGTAAAAACTTTATTACATTTTAATTTTTAATGGCTGTGATTATGTTGAAATGCAATTTCTTCAAGAGTAACCTTGCAATGTGGAAACAAAAACAGAAAGTATGATCTAAAATCTGGCCAGCTTCTTAATTTTCAGAGCTAGCCCTGAGTCAGTGCATTGAACAGTGCACAGCTTGCTTTTATTTATTGAACTGAAATCATTCTTGAATGTGTAGTTAACATTGATTAGTTTAAATGAAAATCGGTTTTCTCCTCAACATCCGCCGTTGCTTCCCTCTGGGCTCCCATAATTCTGAACGGGCTCAGCCCCCCCCCGTAACGCGTTTGCCATAGAGAAACACAAACAACATGGCAACAACAGAGACTAACATTAGTTCTTTTCTTAACTAGTTGTTTCATTACCTACTTGACCGTAATCTCCGCCGAAACGACCAGTAACTCGCGGTGCTCTGTACCCAGTCACCTTTTCTCCGATAAGTGAACCACCAACTACAGTTGACCTGACGGTGCACCATGTGGAGCCCTGGAGCCGGTGTTGAGGAACTTTGTTGCAGCTCAACCAAGGGGTTAAGCCAGCCTTTACAAAGCGCAGCTCCTATGGCGCCATTTTGATGCTACCTAGCACTCACCCATCGTTAGCATTCCATTGACTGCCATTCATTTTGATGTTACTTTGACAGCAACAACTTTACATCTGATGTGTTTAAAGACTTTTTTTGTTCATTGCTTATTTCTAAAGAGACACAAGAATGTATAAAAGGCTCCATTACCTTGTATCTCATGATATGGCCCTGTAGCAGACATTTGTGTAAAAATAGGCTAACAAGGCTTGTGTCATAACCACGCGACTTGCTGTTGCATAGTAGGGGAATTACCGAACAGTACAGGATAAGCTCGCAGGCAGTAGTTGCCTCCGTCTCCGTCTCTGTAAGAATCAGAATGACTGAGATTTTTCTTGGCATAGCTACCAGAAGACAGGTTGCTCACGTCACATCTACGTCGTCAAGCTCAGTCGCGGGCTGCACAGTAACGCTCAGCCCTCACCGGAAAAGCGCTTCTAATAGCCTTCACTGGTCTC
>NC_045753.1:19340843-19344021 GCF_008692095.1 Etheostoma spectabile
TCAACGGGGTCACATTGTCCATTTCTTATGCTGTCTATGGACTCAAAACTTTGTGACGGAGAACTGTAGCGGATTAGATAACTAGCAATCGCCGCTCTGTACCACTGAGCCCCTCCAATGTTTTTTTTTACAGCAAGTTACTACGAGGGAGCTTGCTTCAGGTATGCTACATTCATGAGACCATGTTTTACGTTAGCAACAGGAGAAAATAGGGGCAAGGTTGCCAAATAAAGTCAAAATGATTTGAACTTTTGGTGAGGAACAAGAAGTAAATTACCTGTATATGTGGAAACAGCTTTATCTCATGCATCCATTTTGTTGTTGTTGAGTATATAACATAATTATATAATTTTGTCATTCTTTCAGGGGGGGCCGGCTGCCGCCCCCTAAAACAAAGATAGGGAAAACACTCAAACCATTTATATTTCCTCAAAATTGGCATGAATAAGCATGTTGGTATACACGCCCCATGTGTATGAGTCAAAACAAAATAAAGTTACAACTTGTTTTGAACAATTTGATTGATTTTAAGTGTGTGTGGGGGGGGGTTGTGAAAATTCTGGGATTTGTTTTTTAGGCTATCGCCCAGCCCTATTAAGAATATTTGCATCCTGTTGTGTGCCCTCCTCCCATTGAGTTGCCAGTTTTCTGCCTTTGTTTTTTTAGTGTGAATTAAATCATCTTTCATCTTTCATCAACTCGATGACTCTATAGGTGAAACATAGCTTTGATCATATAGGCATTAAAGCTCTGCTGTGTTTCTAATCGGCTTATGTCATGAATCTCATCATTTCGTGGTGTGTTTATTTGGCCCTTAACTGGAAAATATTTATTTAATTATTTAATTTTATTTCATGTCTAATGCCATAATGTGGTGTTTACTTGAAGAGGTTTCCTGTGTTAAATACCGTGTCAGGCTAAAAAATACTCAAAGTGCTGCTTAAATACACTCATACTTAGGAAGGCTTTGCATTGACTTAGATCATCAATACATACTTATCCCCAACCCAACTTTAGCCTAAACCTTGCCCAAAAACCAAGTCTTAAACCTGAACCTTAATGGTAACAATAACTTCTGGGGATTGACTTTTTGTGGAGGTTAGTTCCCATAATGTTGATGTGTGATCTGATATTTGTTACATTTAACAAACACACTGCTGTAAGTACACCTTTTTCCCCCAAAAAAGAAGAAATTTTGCAGTACAAAAGAAATAAAGTTGTGGTTAAAATTCCAAATGTCGGGCACTATCTACACCCTAAATCGAGGGTCTTCAACCTTTTTTAGGCCAAGGACCCTTTAGCTAAAAGAAAGTCAGAGCAGGGACCCCCACCACATTTTACATTAAATTGAGTTGCATATTAAACTGGGCCTGCAATAACGTGTAGGGCGGCCTAAAGCCTTTACACATACCATTTGATGGTATATACAATACTATGCTATTAAAATAATACTTACTGACATATTGTTATTTTTACACATCATGTTTACATAACAGACGCGTACCACAGTGAATCCTTAACCTAACTGTATTTGGCTACCTTACTTGCAGGCCAATAAGCCTATCATCAATGTTTTGTACACTTAAAAACAAATCACAAATAAGGCCAATTTATCTTTGCTAATAATATTTTGCATGTTTTCAGACATGTTACCTTTGAAACTTTTTAAAAATAATTAAACAATGACTTATGGCTCCCCTGCAAAAAGGTCCTCTGAGGACCCCCTAAGGATTCCGAACCCCCTGTTGAAGATTCACAATGCAAACAAGCTGTGGATGCTGGAAAAGCTGTGGTGCTCAAACAAGACAGCACAACTTTACAGACAAAACCTATGGTGTGTTTATACCTCTCTGTAACTGAGTTTCCAAAGTCCTGCCAGCATTTTAAGAGGATGACGAAGTAATTAACCTTTTCTTTTGATTGTTTGTCCTTGATTGACCACTTGAGTTGTCAGGGTTTGTTTCTTTTCAAGCAATGTCAAATTAAATGAAATTAAACTTTTTCTTTCTCAGTCTTTTGTAGGAGTAGCTCAAGCAAGAGAATGAGACAGAGAGGGAGGTAGAAAGAAATCAAGTAAAGGTGAGATGGAGGTTATTCATGGTTGTAGATGTAAAAGTCATCATTGTAAAATCAATCTTTCAATCTTTAACGGCAGCCATTTTCTCCAAGAGTTATCCCAAGTCTCTTTGAACAAGATACTGAATCCTGCTCGCTCAGTATTGTTGTCCCCATAATGACAGCTACATGCCTTAAATGTAAGATGGACAAATGTGGACGGCAATGATGAGTTGCCAAAAACACAGCCGGCCAGATTTGATTTGGAAAAAACAACAGCATTTGGCACAGAGAGAAAGTTTTTAGTTTGGAGCTCAAGGTGAATGCAAATACTGTTGTCCAGTCCACTTATCATGGCCGGCAACATGGCCAAGTAATATCAACAAACAAGACCCTGCGGTGGCATGATTTAAGAGGGAGGATCTTCCAATCAGGCTCTGCATTTTTTCTGAGTTGTCGGCAACATCAAAGTTTCTTTGAATCTTTGATGAAAAGATACTGATTAGGACCTAGAAAGCCCGGCCTGCACTAATTCCACAGGCTGGTGCTGCCTGCCCCAATTTTGACCAGAGAGTTAGACTCAGATTTATGACTTTTTATGGCTAACTTTCCAGGAGTTGATCCCACAGGTTTTCTTACTGTTACAATGTGGAATTCTTTGATGTTGAAACAACAAAACTTACAAGATTTGTATTTTTGATCCATTTAAGTCCCCCGTTTGTCTGTTTGTTTGTTTCATCCACACCCTTGGTGGGAAGGCAGTTAGCTCAGCTTCAGGCACTGCCCATCAAGATGAGTGACAAGTGTGTTGGAGGAAGTGCTTTTAACAACCTATTTGACAAACAAAAACATATATAGTTCACTTCCCGGGCACTGCCAAGGTGCTCTTGAGCAAGGCACCAAACCCCCAACTGCTCGGGGCGCCTTTCCATGGGCAGCCCCCTCACTCTGGCATCTCTCCATTAGTGCATGTATAGGTCCTGAGCATGTGTGTGTAATTCAGGCCTGTGTGTACTGTGTGTAATAACAACAGAGTGTAAAGTGTGGTTTCCCTTTGTGGGATTAATGAAGTATAAAAAAAAGCAAAAAAAGAGGTAGTCACCTGAAATGGTTTCCCAACAGT
>NC_045753.1:19344031-19344179 GCF_008692095.1 Etheostoma spectabile
TTCCCAGAGATGCTTAGCACTTGTTGGCCCTTTTACCTTCACTCTGCGGTCCAGCTCACCCCAAACCATCTCCATTGGGTTTAGGTCTGGTGACTGTGGAGGCGCAGCACTCCATCACTCTCCTTTTTGGTCCAATAGCCCTTACACA
>NC_045753.1:19344189-19344353 GCF_008692095.1 Etheostoma spectabile
GTGTTTGGGGTCATTGTCCTTTTGAAAAATAAATGATGGTCCAACTAAACGCAAACTGGATAGGATGTCGCATGCCACTGCAAGTACATAATGTCACATGTGTTCATTGAAAGTTTTGGTGCCTTCAGGGATAATCTACAATGCAAATAGTCATGAAAATAAAG
>NC_045753.1:19344363-19376383 GCF_008692095.1 Etheostoma spectabile
GAATGAGAAGGTGTGTCCAAACGTTTGGCCTGTTCGGTAGTGCCTGTTGGGAGATTTTTCAACTTTGACAGAATAAAGCCACGAAGTTGAAGATACCTGTAAGAGTGTTCAGATGCAATGTTGTATTGTTGTTGAAGTTGTTTAAAGGACATCAGTGTATTACCCTGGTATACATCCCAAAAAAGACTGATGCTTTTCTCATGCCAACTATCAAACACACTATTATTAATTCCTGGGGCAAACTCATCATTCCTAGTCACAGGCGTTAATGCAAAGGAGGCAGCGTTTTCCCCAGAATGCTTTGTGATGTCTTGCCAGACTCTGATAGTGTTGTAAATAATAGGTTTACACGTAATGCCTGGCGACCTCTTTTTTCCATAATTTGTGAGTTTGCTTAGTAAAGAGTAGGGAGAGGAGAACCATTCGATACCCGCTTCAGATTTTAAATGAGACTGGAACCAGTCCCAGACTATTCAGGTGTGGTATAAAATCAAATTGGGTAGGGCTAAGCCCCCTTGCTCCACTGGCAGTTGTAAAGTCTTAATTCTGATTCTGGGTCTTTTATTGTGCCAAATAAATTGTGAGAAGGCCTTTTCTAGATCCAAAGTAACTGTCATTGGTAATCAGAATGGTTACATCTGCATAGTAATACAACCTGGGGAGTATGTTCATCTTTATGAGACTGATTCTGCCCATCCAGAAGAGGGGAAGGTTATGCCATCTCTCAAGGTCATTCTTAACTGTTCAAATTGTAGGCACACAATTAAGTCTCCTCAGGTCATCAACATCAGGTGACACTTTAACACCGAGATAAACAATGCCTGAAGTGGCCCATCTGAACGGGAACTTTATATTTAAGCATGTGCTACCGTAATTCCCCAGGGGCATGGTCTCAGATTTTGTGTAATTTACTTTAAAGCCAGATGTGGAACCAAATTAGTTGACAATTGACATAGTAGCCGGACCGATGCCTCGGGTTTGGGAAGAAAAAGTAAAACGTCATCAGCATATAATGCTATCTTGTAGTCTTGCCTAAAGTAACACCGTGTACTTCCTTACCAGTCCTAATGCGTTCAAAAATATCAGATTTTGATCCTACCATCATTGTATTTTTCATCACAAACAAACACATGGGTTCACATTTTTTCTGTAAAATAATGACAACTCGTAAGTAACTTTTGAAAGAAGAAATGGCACATTCTTTGATTTATAGACTATAACTTCAGGTTTTGCCATTTATCTTTATCCTGTTAAAGTGCCAATGCAATTAACAATCAGAGGAAGAAAGAGAGAAACAAATACAGAAACAAAATAGCAAAAAAATAGCTTCTATTGCTTGCAGCTTTTAATTTTTTAGGTTGAATAAAGAGAAACATATATTTGGTCAAATTATCCCAATGCATTGATTATAAATAATGAGTCTGTATTTTGGAGATTGGGATTTATACAGTCAGATGTCTGTCAAGAAGAATCAAGTTGAGTTAAATACATAAGAGAAAGAGAGAATGAGACAGGGGCAAAACAACAGGCTGAAAAAGAAATCTGAGAGACAGTGAGTCAGAGAAACAGAAAGACAAGAGTCAGCAGAGAGAGAGAGAGAGAGAGAGAGAGAGAGAGAGAGAGAGAGATTCAGAGATTGTTGCTCATTCATCCAATCTCGCAAACAACAGAGTTACAGACACCAAGACAGACGAGGGAGACGGGGAAGAAGAAGAGAAGCGAGGCAAAGCGAGGAGGATCTTATTCGGCAGAGATCACAGCAGTACAGATCTATTTACAGATTATTAATGGTTCTGACTGTGTGTGTGTGTGTGTGTGTGTGTGTGTGTGTGTGCGCGTGTCAGCAAACTTACCTTAACTTGTAACAGTGGTGTAATTCATTTTTGTAGGTGTTTTTGCGCCACCTACAGGGCTGGGTATGAATATATGACATTCATTCTTACTTAAGCATTTCAGGGATTATGTTGAATACATTAATTGCAATTACAGAATAATCTAAAACAAGGTAACCCACAAAATTACATACATGAATATGGTGTAGTAGTAAGAAAAAAAAGTTAAGCAAAATCCATTCCATGAACCAAAGAATAACATACCGGATGTCTTTTCTGTTTCTTCTAGTCTCAATCTGCTCCTCACATCGTGATCTAAAGTCCTTTTTTGTCATCTCTTTTCAAGGATAAGGGGATCTCTGGGCATCAGCCAACTTTAAGCACAAAAAACAACAGGTTATGGAGTGATTAGGTCTAGAGCATGCAGTTACTGTAGAGGGTTCAACAAGGTGTTGTAAAATCATAGAAACATCAAAAACAAGATGGTTTCTGTCACGTAATGTATAAATCCAGAAGCTTACCCTGCTCTAATGTTTGTTCATTATGTCTTGTCTTCTTTAGGATGGTGAAATGTTTTCTCTACCCCAAAATGTCAGGGTGGAGTTTGATCCACATGAATTAGGCGTGCCAATGCATACTCTAGTTTCTTGGTACAAGTAACTGTCTTATGTACTGCAATTCTAGCAAGCAAACACAGGTCACCTATCTGACTACAGTGGTATGTGTTTTCAGCTTGTATTTGTCCAAATAGAAAATAATGGAGAGTGATCATATTATGTTTACATATGTATGAATCACAATTAGTTTCTCTGATGTGACCTGATAGTAAATTTGCTGTCTACGCATGGAGCATGACAGTAATTGCTAGTGGTGGACAGAAATCATCAGTAGATCCAAAGTGAATTACCCAACCTTCTCGACAAGATGGGTACATTCTTTTTCCCCATCATGATGAACCTGAGGGACTCCCTCAGTGACTCAAGAGGACTCCAGCACAATTAGAAGATTAGTTTTAGTTATTTTTGGAAAAAGATACAATCAAACAAAACAACAAAGAATGCTAGATACAGAGTTAGACATACAGTGTATTAGAGACTGCATCAGCTCACCAGAGACGTGTTGTTTGTTGTCTATCGTGTGACTTACTGCTGCCTCCAGAGTGCGGTTGTCGTGCCTGCATCCCTGGACCTGCTGATTCCTCTCACAGACCACGAGTAATACAGTAAATAGAACATGCAGCATGTTTGAAATTATGTTGAAAGTCCTGATCCTCAACAAGAACATATGCTCTTCTGCCCTGTCTTGGCACTCTGCCTCTTTTTGTTGTTGTTGTTTTTAATAACAAAACGATAAAAACAGTTCAATTTGTTTTCATTTTTTACAATAACTGTAATGTAAAAATTAAACTAAATCTAGAATGAGAATAAGTTAAAAGACCCTTTCCTGCTCTCCCCAAAAGCAATTTAGATTACCCTTCTCTTTGATAAAGACGAAAGAGATACATAACTCTCTGCCTTTTCTGTGTTTTTATTTGGTAAAACACTTTAACATTTAAGGGTTTTTCAGAACAAAGACCAGATGCAACGAGTCACCGGCGAGCTTGTGCAGAACTCTGTAAATGTGCCCTGAACCCTGCGGCAAGCGCAACAAAAGGCGCGTTTGGTCTGAAAAAGCCTATTAGGGTAACTTTTATTTTGGCAAAGAACAATTCTTTTTTTATTTTATAAATAAAGAACACTCTCTCAAATTCTAATTTGTTGTAAGTGAATATGTACTGATATCAAACAAATCTTCTTATCCAGTAGTGAATAAAACTATAAGTTGGGAATAAAATCACCTTTTTTAAATTCTATTTTGTCTAGATATTACAGTGTTTCAAAATGTTTACTGAAAGAATGTTGTTTTGTTTATTAAAGACTGTTTAGTACTCTAAGTATTGTTCTGTTGAGAAGCCATTTTAGAGAAATGCTTTAAATTAAAAAAAATATATATACATATGTATATATATATGTACAGTATACATATCAAAAAGCTAAAATATGGAATATGTATTTTAACCATATTGCAGCTGGAAAGAAACAAGTAAAATGATTTTATCACTAATCGAACACTTTCGAAGCCCATGTTTCTTTGCTGGGTAAAATAAAGCTGACTTTTACATGCAACACTCGGCTAAATGGGAACAGACAACTTCAACCAATTAAATCTGCTGCAGGAATCAAGCTGCTATAAGGTTTAATCTGCTGCAGTGCTCCATCCCGCAGCTGTCTGACATATGAAGACTGTGAGCACTTATATTTAATTGTAGGTATTGTTCTTGGTTATCTGTCAACTGGGTGGGAGTTGGGTTGGGTGACTGAGGCGGTCCCTCTCCTCCCCTCGCTGCTGGCCAAGATAAGAAATGAAAAACCACCAGTGTGTTAGAAAACACCCCCATTCACCCTCAGCTTTAAGGACTCGCACTTGTTCACAATGACTGATTTAAACGTGCTGTAAGTACGACAGAAAAAGTAAAAAAAGGAAAATTCCCGCTCACAATATACTGTCCAAGAACATCTGCATGGAAATGTCTTTCAGTGATGAGAAACTGACGGAGGTCGAGAGTCTTAAAGGGAGCACAAAGAAGCAAAAGAAGAAAGATGCCTGGAAACCAGAGGGACCCATGGACCCATTTGCTATGGTTTGTGTCTTTCTGTGAGTGCGTGCATGCAGTGATGTAAATGTGCTGGTGTTAGTTTGTGACAATGGAAATGCTCATAAACTTTCCTGACGGTGTATTGTGTGCACATCACACATGAAACAGGTAAATGAGTCTATTGAAATGACCGGTTTTGGCTGTGGCGATCAAGCTGACGTACGTTTCTGTTTGTCGGTCAAACTACTGGAAAAGATTATATAGTAACTTGTCCTTGCCTGCCTCATTCTGCCCTAGTTGGACTCTCTTCCTGAGACGAAGCAGCAGGAAATCCAGAAAGCCCTCCACCTCTTCTCCTTGGGCCGGAGTCTGCCCAAGACCCTGCAGCAAGCCCAAAAACACATGTACCATTTCTGGGACACACAGCCTGTCCCCAAACTGAGTAAGAAACAATACCTTTTCCTATGCTCTAAGAACAAAAGCATTGGTTTGAATCTATACTTAAAGCAAACATTTGACAATTTGGGGAAATGAGCTTATTAGCTTTCTGCAGGAGAATTAGATGAGATGATTGATACCATAAAAGCTACAGCCAGTAGCAGGTTAGCGTAGCTTAGCATAAAGACTGGAAACAGAAACAGCCCCAATTTAAAAAAAACAACCTACCAGCAGGTCTAATGCTAAGTAGTTAACCGTGTAAAATGTCAGTTTTGTTTCATGGGGGGTTATGTGCTGAGCTATTTCTTGGCTCTGAGCAGTTTCCAGGCAACCAGCAGAGACGTCAGGAAGTTGCTGGTCACAGTAAAGAAATAGTTAGGCACACATAACAGCGAATTGTCATTTTGACACTTTTTTCTTTTTTCTTTTGACATAACATGTTACATAGCAAGCTGTAGAAGTGTTGGTAAGTGGATTGTGTTACCTTTGGACAGAGCCTTTGTTCCCAGCCTTTACGCCAAGTTACACTAACCTGCTGCTTGCTGTAGCCTTATATTTAACAGAGAGAAGGGAGAATGGTACCAATCTTCCCATTAACTCTGCTAGAAAGTGAATGAGCATATTTACCAAAATGTTACATTACATATAAAAATGTAAAAAATGCACTATTCACTGTGCAGAAAGTCAAGAGCACTGCAAATGCTTACTTTGATCATTAAAATGGACAGTGTTTACAGCAACTTTCAAGCTACTTCTAACATTGTATTGGTACATTGCTATCTTTTACAGCGCATTACCACCAACTCTTTGGCCAGACGTGTTATCACATTCCCCCAGCCTTTGCATGTGTATGACAACTGGGGAGAACATGAAAATATGAGAGGCACTCATCATAACACTGCTCTGCATACCTTTAATACCACTGCTGATCATAGCCCATATTGCACACTAATTTCATTGATTTAAAGTGACTATTATGTAACTTTTAAATGTTTCTGAAACTCTGTAACGTTCCATCTGATGACAACAAATGACCTGTAACAGCAAACAACGCTAACCGTGAAAAGAACACTATTTTAATGTAGTTTTTATAAATCCTCTGCCCGGATCCTCATACTTTCTGACAGGTCACACCGGAAAAGCCTGTGTTAATGAGTATCCAGGTAAAAGGTAGCAGGAGATTTCTTTATACAGGCCTAATCTAGTCATCTACTGTTATCTATCTAAAAAGTGAACTGCTGTAGTTATGGCTGATACTGGGGCAGGGCCATCTCAGAAAAGAAGAAAAATAAACAAAGAACAACTAAAAACTAAAAGGGAAAGTGAAAGACAATGTGAGATAACGTGAGTCCCACTCGGCCAGCTTTCAACAGATGGAGACAATTACAGGATTGTAAATGAATCAAAAACGTCTCCAAATTGGCCCTCAAATATGTAATGTGTCTATTTCATTCATAAAATAACTTTAGATTGCATGATGTGGTTGTACATCAGTAGCCGACATTGAATTACGAAGCACTGACATATTCCTTTTAGTCCGTGTTTTTGTTGGCCGACTATTTACTTTTCACTTGTTTCCCTGTACCTGTGTGAAGCATCCATGGGTTTCACGAAATGCGCTAAATTAATCTAATTTATTACGTTGGTTGCTTCAACAAACTACTAATACTTTGGCTTGTGACACAGTGACAGTGATACCTGGTTTAGCTCACAATACATCCAAAGTAGGCTAAGTTACTGCATGCAACACTTGAAATGCAATGATGAATCTGTTACAAATTCTCTTATTGTAAATGAATTATTATCTGTCTGAGTGAAACATTCATTGTAACTATAGGACCTCCCCGTATCGCTAACTCCTGGACCTTTACGACAGGAAGTGTGGTAAAAACTACCGCTTTGGTCCAAAGGGAGCGCTGAAATCAAACTAAAAAAACTAAAAGTTACATATAGTCATTTTAAAAAAAGATATAGGTGGACTTCTCGGTTGCACAGACTTTAAAGCAACACCAAAGCACTTTTCCTCTTTGGTCCCTCTACAGGTTGGAAGTGGAATCTTCCATTATCGCTGTCTCATTCGAACTACAGATCTGCCACCTGATCTCTCAAACTTGCATAGTGCAGTTATAGCCGGTAGAGAGCTGCAAAGCGAATGCAGAAGTGCAGTTCACCCTGTTACGAGGTGATGAACCACTGAAACGATCTGGGAAATATAATTTTAAGGTACAAAGGAATATTTGGTGTAGCTTTAAGGATTAAGTCCACTTTAATGTATTCTTTTATACAAAACAGTAAGAAGAAGAAGAAACCCTATCATACGATTTTAGCATTGTCATTACAGAACGTTCCTTTTCAAAAAGCCATTACCTGAAGTCCATACATTGTTCACTTTAATAATTAATAATTTAATAATTCAATATTGAGAATGAAGTTATGTGTACCTTATTTGTTTTTCTTTATACTCGTGTGCCCAGGGGACCGCATTGTAACTCATGGCCCAATAGTGGAGGGGGAAGCCAGTGTCCGTAAGGAGCCCTGCTCTCTACCTCAAGGTTTCTCCTGGGACACTCTGGACCTGAGCAGCCCTACGGTGGTAGGTTACTCACTGCAAGTTACTGTATGTACATTGATAGAAACTGCAACCAACATCTGTCAATTTCTGGCCTTTCAGAGCACAAGAACGGTCTTTTTTAGTGTGAAATTTAGGTCAAATTGACTCACATAGAGGCAAATTCAACATATTTCCATCTATCAATGCAGTTGAAGGAGCTATGCACTCTGCTCAATGACAACTACGTGGAAGAGGATGAAAACACTTTCAGATTGGAGTTCTCGCTGGAGTATCTGCAATGGTAAGCTTCCGGCAGGCACATTTAGTCACTTTTGATTTCTAGATTTTGAATGCATATCAGTCAAAATTTCTTTTTAAACCTTTTTATTCATCTAGTAAATATTGAACAGTGCTCTTTCAGCTCTGTCTTGCATTAACACACTTATGCACGCAAGTGCTCAGTACATCTAAAATATTTCTTATCCTCTGAGTTGCAATGAAGGAATGAAGGGAGTCTAAAAAGGACGTAATAATTTTTCCCATTCAAACCCTCCAACACACCGTTATCAGTTACAAGCCGGCTACTCTAATCTCTTTAACGCTGCCTTTTCCCTCTGTGATTTGCGTAAATGGTATCTCCCCCTTCAGGGAACACTTCTATCAAAACATAATAACATTTACTTTGATACAAATAATTAAGATTAGCATTCCAGGAACTGGCACAGGTCTTTGGCCCTGAGCTTAAAGAAAGCTGCGGTATTCATTCAGCTGAGTCATCTCATGCTCAATTCTTTGATTGGAAATTGTGTTAGAGTTTATTGAACTACCCCCTGCATGTATTCACAGACTCATATCGCAGTCGTTCTCTTCCTCTTTAGGGCTTTACAACCTCCCAACTGGCTGGCCCAGTGGAACTGTGGTGTGCGAGTAGACGCCAATAAGAAGTTAGTCGGCTTCATTGCTGCTCTTCCCGCAGATGTCCGCATATACGAGACGTGAGTGGCTTATCTGCGTATGTGTGAAATCTGATGAGCAACATTAGTATTCAGATCACTTGTTGACAACACTGTGGCAATTTTATCCACAAATGTCTCAGAGAAAATGCTTAAAATGTGCTTTCCTGCAGGGAGAAGCGGATGGTACAGGTCAAGTTCCTGTGTGTTCATAAGAAGCTACGCCTCAAGCGGATGACTCCAGTTCTGATCCGAGAGCTCGCCAGGCGGGTCAACCAGCAGGGCCTCCACCAAGCTGTCTACACAGCTGGCAGAGTCCTGCCCACACCAATGAGCTCCTGCAGGTAGTGGCTGCTGCACAGGGTTAACGCACACTTGATTTTCAAGGGCATTATCACTTTAAAAGCCCTTGAAAGAGAACTCTTTAACAGGAGCGGTGGGGTTTGACTTCAACACAATATTTTGCTCCCAAGTCACAAGAATTTGGGAAATTTCCCATGGCATTGGAGAAAGGTGATGTCACGTCAATCAATGCCAGGTCACTGTCAATCAAATCCTTTCAAACCACTCCCACCCAGTCCTGTTGAAGCAGATTAGCTGAGTTTTCGATTTTGATCGTGTTAATCCCAAAATGTAACTTGAATTAGAGTTCATTTAGTTGTAACTGTTTTATGTTATGGAGAAATACATTTATGCATCTCATCTTAGGTATTTCTCTTACAAAGCAACATCATATCTTTACTGTCCTTACTGAATAAACACCCTAAATCCTTTAGGTGCTGGCATCGCCTATTAAATCCCCGAAAGCTGGCAGAGGTGAGCTACCCAGGTCTGAGACCGAACATGAACCTGCAGAGAGCTCTCAAATTCAACCGTCTGCCTGAGGTTAGTATGTGCTGCCACCCAGAGGTAAAAACCCTTTAGTGCCATTTTTTTCTTTGGGCTTTCTTTCCACTTGATGAAAGAAATTGTAACCTAAAATATTTATTTTATTGTAATATAATGTGTATTCAATTATTGGGTTATTGTTGTATATTACCTTGTAAAGCACTTTGGTCAACCTCAGTTGTTTTTAAATTTGCTACATAAATAAAATGACATTGATATTGACCAAAATGTTGGATTGGGTATAAAGGTGGATTCAAAATGATGAACCCTTGTGTTGTTCTTGGGTCAAATTTGACCCATTTTGAAAAAAAAATCTTCATCAGAAAAGTCTCTTTCAACCAAATTTTCTGAAAACACACTGATTTCTTTAAATTTGGACGTTTTATTCAATTTTATAGCGTTCAAAAAACTTTTTTTATGAAAGACCATTGAACAAAGTGACTGAAATGTCCAAAAAAGCTTCAAAAACTTGGGGAAAACCCCCCCAAAAAACGTCAAAAGGCGCAGAAAAAAAGAGACACAAACAACATGGGGGAAAGGTTTCGAATAAGACAACCAAAATTTGGATGTTTTTATTCAATTTTATGGCGTTCAAAAAAACTTTTTTTATGAAATACAATTGAACAAAGGGACTAAAATGTCCCCAAAAAGTTTCAAAAACGTGGGAAAAACGCACAAAAAGTGCAGAAAAAAAATTACAAAAACATCAGGGGGTAAAGGTTTTGAACAAGACGACCAAAAGGTTTCAATTTTGACCCCAAAAAAACCCCCAAAAGTTGCACGGATCGATGCGAAGACAACACAAGGGTTAAAGATGCTGATTTTTTATTATCAGGAATTTGTGGTAACAGTCATAGCAATCACTGAAACATCCCTCCTCTCTCCCCCAGGTGACAACGACACCAGGTCTGCGCCCTATGACTAAAGAAGATGTTGTGGGGATACACTCACTGCTGCAGGCAAACCTCCGCAAGTTTTACCTCAGCCCTGTGATGTCTTTACAGGAAATAGAGCACTGGCTGTTACCAAGGGGGGATGTGATTGACACCTATGTTGTGGAGGTCTGCCATTACAATTTGTCAATTTGGATTTTTAAATTTCATTAGAGAGGGAAACGCTGTCCTCGCCATTTCCTGGAAGAAAACGAAATACTCCTATCACGCTGCATTAGTTAATAAGTGATCCTTGACCCTCCTCACACACAGGGTGATGATGGCACACTGACAGACGTGGTGAGTTTCTACAGCGTCTCCTCCAGGGTGCTGAATCACCCTGTCCACACTGGACTGAGAGAAGCTCATCTCCTTTACGTTGCCTCTGCCGCCACAGACTCAGTGGACCTCATGGGGGACACACTGGTCCTCGCTAAATCCGTGAGTGTGTCAAAATAAAAGCATCCCATTGTGTTTGACTTTAAACCTTTTCCTCCAATTTGTATGCATGCAGTTAAATGGTTATTGTTATTTTGAATAACAATTTAAAAAGGGTTATTAGTTTCAATGTTTTTTTTTTTTAATTATGTCTAGAATTTGGTCTGCTGTATATTAAAACAAAATAAATGCTCTTTTCCCTCACTGACAGAAAGGGTTTGATGTCTTCTCTGCTCTTGAAGCGATGGATAACAGGAGTTTCCTGGAGAAGCTCAAGTTCAGCATCAGTGACAAGAGCCTTCATTACTACCTGTACAACTGGATGTGTCCTAAAATGAGCCCGGACAAGGTACCGAGTGCTGTGTGTCCTCCTGCCAAAACACGTTGCTGTCATTCTCTGTATTTAAAGCCCAAAGTCTTCCACACTATTCCTTTCTGCTGAAAACAAATGATCAAGGTTTTAGATCAAGATCATCTAGTTTCTTATAAAAGTAGAGAATGGAAATCTTGAAAATACAAATACAACTTCTAATGTTTTATGCATATTGCTTTAACCGCTTTTGTTGTATACATATTAGGGGAAAAAATGTAATCACTGGTCATTCAAGCAGTTCATTTAACTGCATCGAGGGGGTGAAGGTAAAGTCCTAGAAAACAAACTCGCATTTCTAGAATGTAATGTAGAATTTTCTACCATACCAAATACACACAGAAAAGCTCAAATTAAACATTGTTTGGAGAACTGTGTATGTACCGTATATGCCCAAATTCATCATATGCATTTCCTTTTATAGCCAAAAAATTAGGCTGCTGGAAATGATCTCATTAGAGCTAAAAAGAAATGTGTTTAACAGCTGCCAGTCATCAGTAACTCATAGTAATGGCTGTACGTTTTCACAGGTGGGCTTGGTGCTACCAAACTAACCTGCCCCTGAGAGAAGATAAAGAGTGGTGAAGACAAAAGGACTGTTCGGCACTGATGGTGGATGTTAAACCGCATCACTAACATGCATTTGAGTTTTAAATATCACCTGATAAACTGTAAAACACAAACACACTCACAAATCAGGTAGAGTGATGATTTTACGTGTATACCTTTGCCACATGCCGGCAGTGAATTTTATTGTTTTTATTTTATTATACCTTATTATATTTGTGCTTTTACTGGGTTATCTATTTATTCTGTATTATCATTTTGTGCAGCACTTTGGAAACCTTGTGTTTGTTAAAATCGTGCTATATAAATAAAGTGGATTGGATTGGATTGGATTGGATCAATGAAAGAAATAAAAACATAGAATTCCATTGACAATTTGTAAATATATTTGTTATGTGATGTGATGTATGTGTGTGTGTGTATGTGTGTGTGTGTGTGTGTGTGTGTGTGTGTGTGTGTGTGTGTGTGTGCGCGCGTGTGTGTGTGTGTATGTGTGTGTCTGTGTGTGTGTTTCACATAACCTCTGATGACATGACACTTAATATTAGAAAGACCAATACACTTATTTATTTAGAGGAAGGAAACGGTAATTCATCTCCCTGACACACCACACACACCACACACACACACACACACACACACACACACACACACACACACACACACACACACACAATCTTATCTCATACATGCTGATATAATCTATTTCATTGTGCATGTATCAGATGTATTATGCTAGGCGTAAATGCAATCAAGTTAAATCTCATCTGGACGTGATATGAATACAAGATTAAGGTTTATGAACCAGAAAGCAGGTTTACACAGGTTTTCCACTTGCAGACAAGTCCTAAACAAAGCTATATTAAAGGATTCTACTTACATTAGAGGGATTTTATCACCTTCAGTTAGTCAAATTAGAGCATTTCAATTAAATAGTTTTGTTCTTTGGTTTTACAGCTTACAACTGCCATTGATTACTAGCTGTGAACCATGATGTTTGTCTAAATGAGAAGAGCAGGGGGCGCTGCAACCTTAACATTACAGAAAGCCTCTTCCATGGTGAACAACTGCAGAGGGAGTGGAGATGGAGACAACACGTGCTTTGCGTTTCATTGTTGGATGCATAAATCAAGTGTGTTTGCGTGTGTGTGAGATGGTGACAGACATGAAGACGAAGAGACACAGAGGGAAAGATAACATGAAAACAAACCTAGCTTTATGATGCCTTCCGGTACTGTCGAAAATATAGCAATTACAAGTTTACAAAAGGTTTGTGTAATATTACAATGGCAAATAGCTACCCTACTACAACTAACAGTCCAAGGTACATTATAGTTCATTGAAAGAACATTGATACTTTCAGTCTGTTAGTATCATTTGTGTAGCTAATGCCAAATCTACTTCCTCCTAGATGGGTTGCAAGCTGATCAAATAGACACTGCATCAGTTCGAGGGTCAGAAATGATCTATTGCAGATTATTGTATTCAAAAGTTGTGTTTAAGTACTGCATTTGTCAGGGCTAAATGGGTTATTGCAGTGTAATAAGTTCACTGCTACAAGGCAACTAAATTCTTAAAGGTCCCATATTGTAAGAAGTTTAATTTCCATGTCTTTTTTTATTATAAAGCAGCTTGAGGTGCTATATAAATACTGTGAAAGTATTGCTCAATCCACAGAGAAATGCAGGGCCCCCTGGGAAGTGCGCTGGGCTTTGAAGCAAATTGAACACAGAAGTCAAACAGTGGAATAACAACTCCAGACCAGTCATCCAAAAAGAATTCTTCCCATAGACTTACATGGTGAAAGAGATGTCTGTAAATCAGTTGATGCATTTCACAACTCCTGCAAAATGACTTGTTTCACTGTCAGAATTTGATCCATTTGGTCCACTAACATTTGGAAAGTCTAGGAGAGCAGCCAGATTTAATCTTTTAACCCCCATTCAAGTTAGTGGAGCACCAAACCCCGAGTTGCCGGCACGACCAGTGGAGGTCTTTAGTGCGACTGCTCTGTGGGGCATCAGGACCCTCAGCCTCATTGGTTGTGATATCACAACTTTACTACATATAGGTACTTCAACTGCATTGATAGATGGAAATTTCACACTAAAAAAGACCGTTGTTGTGCTCTGAAAGGCCAGAAATTGACAGATGTTGGTTGCAGTTTCTATCAATGTACATATAGGTAGAAAGTGCTTCTAAGGCCCGTTGCAGTCATTCCCTGGCTGCAATGACAGTGCAGAAACTCTGAGAGCCAGTTGTAGAAGACCCTGAAATGCTGACCAATCAGAGCAGACTGGGCTTTTCAGGAGGGAGCCTAAAGAGACAGTTGCTAAAGCGGAGCGTCATGTGAATGTGACTGAGAAAAATATTTTTTTTTTTTTTTTTTTTTTTTTTTTTTTTTAACAATAAAGCATGTTAGCATGTTATAGAAACCCTAAATACAAGTAGGCCTATGAACCTGAAAATGAACACAATAGGGATCTTTAAGTAAGTATGAGTACCTAAAATGTAAAAATGTTTTTGGGTGAATGTAATTTGTCACTTTACAATTCTTTTGTTGTCTTACTGTAGCCTTCCGAAAAACACTCAGCCTGGAAACGCGTCATAGTTTGGAGACCGCATTTACCAGAGGCACGTGAATGCATCGCCGTGATGTTTTGGGCCAATCAGAAGCGAGAAGGCATTTTAAGTTTGAAGTTAGTGGACCTGCCAGCAGCAGTAGCTGCCGCCTCTGCACCCTGCTCGTGCAGGACAGAGCCGTGTCTCCTCTAGCTTCGGTTGAGGATGCGTAGAAGTCAAAACGGTTAAGAAAAGTTTCGATTTATTCCCATTTTTTGTAATCCATTCTCGTCGAGGACTAGGACTCGCTCTTGCCGACTGAACGGTAGTCGACTACCAGTGACGTGCTGCGGTTAACGTAAGCAGGAACTTTCCAAAACATAAAGTCACGTTAGCTAAATGTGCTGTTAACACCTTTAGTGTGATATTTTTTTTGAACAGCTGTCTTACAAGCGTCCCACAGTTATATCTCTTTTATATATCTTGTGTTTGCTGTGGCTTGAGCCGACTTCCATAAAGGACTACAGGTAGGCCTATGTTATGCATAGTTAGTGGCAGTATGTGTTGTAACTTTGTAATGAGTATGTTGCAAATTAACTTACCTCGGAGGCATGTGCACAAACCTGAAGCTTCTGTCTCGGAATGATTTGAAGTATTTGATAGGTGTTTTTCAGGAAATGCTTATCATTTTACAGGCACATTATTCGGTACAAATGTTACATTCAATTATATGATGCGTAGTTGAAACGCTGTCATACGCACACTTCCAACAGCTGTCATTGCATTTGTCAGTGTAGTTTCCTTCCTTAATCATCAACCTAGTTCTGGGGGGAATCGTCCTTTTTTTATTACTGTTTAATGTTGCACTTGGAAGAACACTTGTTACTTGTAAAGTTTTGGCTTGTGCCTTTGCATAACTGCACCCTAGAACACAGTAGACACTCCATTGAATGTAGGCCTTTTTTGTTGAAATAGTCCCTGTGTAGCATATCAAGTGACAGCTGGTTTTATCTTTCCACCCAATATTTGGCTTTGGACTTGGCAAATTGGTCAACAAAGACTTGTTGAGGAGAGTCAGTCCCTTTGCAAACAGTGACAGAGAGAGAGAGAGAGAGGTGAGTATTTAGGAGTGATTTCAGCAAAAAAAACACCTGTGATAAGAAAGTGTGAGAGAGCTGAATTGGCTGTCACTCTATACTTTATTTTTCAACTCTGCTGTGAGGAAAACCCGTACAGTAATGCTAATACAGACTAAATTACGTAAGTTGGCAAAAGATTGTTTGGAATCAAATGCATGTTTATCTGTGTCAAACTGCCATGGCTCTGTAAACACTTGCAAACTGCTTGGGTAATGTGTACATTGAGGTGGACGAGACTTGTTTGGTTTCCTTTGAGATATGGCCACCTTGCTCTTTGTGAGGTGAAGCCTTTGTTTATTCGGTGTGTTTATTTCAGCAGTCATTTTCCTATGATTTTTACTGGGCCTGGCTCTTTAGCACTTGTCATCAGGCTTTGAATTTAGAGGTTTGTGTTTAAAATTGTGAGGAAAAATATGTTTATTACACTGCATCTTCAAAATGTACTATGTAAAAATGCTATCAGCGATTGCAACAGCAGCTGTTACTTTTTTATCAAATGATAAATAGAATGAAACTAATTGAACCTTCATATCCGAAGGCTATGGTATTCGAGTCTCGCTGGCTGTAATTTCTACGCTGTACGGCATCTCAGTGGCCTGTGTCACAACATGTTTACCAAGACCTGCCTCAGCCGGCTGGTGTTGAGCAAGACAGAAGAAGAAAACTGATGCATGCCTTGATAAGACACAGTGTCTGAGATTAAGCAGGACAGCACAGGTTTGTGCTACTCTTTATCTCATTAATCAGAGGAAGCTGCATTGTGTTCCTGTTTTGTTGGGAAATAGCAGAGAGTTGATGGGCACAGGGCACCGGCACAGTCAGCCCGTGCAGAACAATTGAGCAATACGTGGTCAACAGGGAGTGCCTCTTGTAATGCTTGCATAGTTCTGCTGCTCTTTACCTGCACTCTTCTTTGGACCATGTAAAGACCCCAAACAAAGAGACAGATGCTCCATTGTTATTGAACAGAAGTGGGCGTTATGTGGTTGTGCTAAGTGTTATCATTCACCTGAATGTCTCGTGTCTGTCTGGGGTTTAGCGTCTGCAGGTAAAATTGTTACTCAACACTGATGAGAGGGCTTTTTGTTTGGAGGTGGAGGAGCACGACCGTGGATGAGGGCTCCTGCTGCAGTGGCTTGTCTTGTTCTACACCAGAACATCAACTTGTTATTCTTTTGTTTTGAACCAGAGCAAGTTGTCATGAGTGAAACTGTAGATCAGGTTTTAATTCCTGAATCGCCTAATATTACGAGAACGCTTTAGCAAGGAATCCAAGAGTCGGAGTCACAGTGTTTCAGGACTTTCCTTCCTCCTTAAGCTTTGGATTACTTGATGGTCTCTCATTTGGCTTTTATTCTTTAACGTCTGCTGCTGTTTTGCCAACCTTCTGTCATGAAGGTGTAATTTTGAGATTTTATTGGTGCAAGTTGCTCAGCTCACAAGTAATTGAAGGGATGTAAAAAAGAAAAGAAAACGCCTTGTGTTAAATCAGGATTGTAAATTAGATTTAAATGGATAATTAAGCTTTTAAACAAGGCCCTAAGAGGGAAAGACCCAACATAAGTACACTTGTGTGCCCAGGTTGCCTCAGTTTAGATCAAAATTAGCAAACATTTACTTTTATATCTATTTTTGGATTGGTGATGTGATGGTTTGATTATTAAAACCTCTTCTATTAGGCATTTCTGACTTGCAAAGAGAGAGTGAAGATGCCCGATTGCGTCCCTTTCTGGTCATATTACAACACTCAGGACTAGCCGTTTGTTGTAGTGCTACATAAGCTGTTTTACACAAGTAAGGCAAGCATCTATTCATTGTAATAGATCTTGTTTCCCATGGTCAGCAAGATATTAGTATTTTAATAGCTCATGTGGGGTCCTAAGCTTCACCTGCATGTGTCACTTAACAGTTAAATAGCACACTGCAGCTGAACTGCAAAACTTGGCTTCAAAAAGTCAAGCACAAGATCCATCTGCTGAACCCCATCTCCCCCCCCTCCTCTCCGGTCTGACCTATCCTCTCTCCTCAGCTCTCAGTAGGGTTGGTTGTCGGCTGCACAGCCAAGAAGTTCTTCAGTACAAATATTTATATAAAGCTGAAGGGTTGTGGCGATGTGAGCAATAGGATCTGTACGGGGAAAAGTGTGAGGGGGTTACCCTCAGGCTAATCTCCACTAAGACATATTTATAAACCTAGCTAGCAGTTAGAGTGGACCGCTTCCAGCTTCATCACCAAGACGCTAACTGTATTTGGTCAGCAACTGCACAGCCAAAGCCCACTTCGATGACGTCTTTAACCAGGGTCATATTTGCATGGCACATGAACATATGGTTATACTTTAGACTTTCATTTGATTTGCTCACACATAATAGTTTCCATGTGTAGGGGCAACATACTACATACTACATTTCACTTAGTTTTAGAATTTCATCTGACACCGGAGAGTGTTTTGAATCTGCGTTCAAAACAAGTGAGTTTATGGTCTACTTTTTCTGTGCATGTCAACCAGAGGTTTATTGCCCCGTGCCCATGTGAGTGACAGATGTTGCCATGAAACATCCATTAATAAAGCATAAGCACAAACAAATGTATCTTTGTAAACTATATAGGGATAGAGTCAAAGCATTGTGTTTAAACACAGCAACTTTTTAATGCAATCTATAAAGAGGGTGTAAAGCTTGCCTTAAATGTATTCTTTAGGGACTGGTTTGCAGAGAGTACTTAAATAATACTGCCATTATTCAGCTTATTTTAGTTTTATTGCACTAAATTGTGTGCATAAGTCTATGTATTGTACTATGATGTCAAACATATTTTGAACCTAAAATGTCAAATTATTCCTTTAAAACTGACACAAACGCTGTGTACCTCATTATGCATCCTGTTATATTTATCCTTGTATACAGCATCTTAGTCATTTTATATCAATATTTACTTATGGCTCCAATGGCCTCAGTACTGCTTTCCATAGGGTTCTCTCATTTCTGCTTTTGTTCCACTTAAAAGAGTGTAGTTGGCATTACATGGTTAATACCACTACTGTTAATTCTTCATCTCTCAGCCATAACCCATCCCCCAGACCCTTGACCCTCCCACCCCCTGCTCAATGCAGCATTCCAGCTGGCCAGATGGTGTCTGCTCTGCACAGTGGACACCAGCGAGGAGAGAGAGAGACAGAGAGAGAGAGAGAGAGAGACCCCACCAGCAGGATCCACAGGATGAAACATTCCACCCCACTGACCCCCCCGTCTGGGGATGAAGTCCATGTCGATAAGTTGTTGACAAGCGGGAAAAATCGCATTAGATGGTTTCTAAAGTTTTAAGAGAGCTCTGTAGTTACTCTGAAGTAAACGATGAGCAGGATTGACAGAATAAATCACGAATCTTTGTGTTTTGCCCAGAATGTTGATAGAAATAGCTAGTGTTGCATGCTTTATACATTTAGAAGTCATACCAAAGTCACAAAATATTTGAAAATTAGGATAAATGGACGTGAGCATAAGTGGAATAATTGTTGTCATGCTTTTTTTTTGTTGAATCTAGTTAAAATTATAAAAAGTATACATGGAAGAGGAAAAATACTTTCAACCAATCATCAGTTGTACTTAAAGTAACTGGCTAAGTTCACATTTTAAAACAGTTGAAACAGCTTTGATTGATTGTACTGATGAATTCCTTGGTCAATTTGCTTATTTTTTTCATCCAAAGTTGACAAATTGCAACTGTTGGAGTGAGACAATGCATTCCGTATGTCAGAGTGCAACAAAGCGTAGCAATCAGTGTGAGTGTAGGTGCTTTAACTGTAGCTACTACGGTACATCTGTCCCATAAAAAAAACGCTGCGGGTGTTTGTTTTTTGGCCCACGTCCAACGTAGCACATTGTGTGTTGTGAATATGCGAGCATGCATGCCTATGATCCCCTAGCTAGATAAAGCCCCATAAACCCCACCCTTCCTACTCCACACTCAAGCTTCCATGATTGCGGCCTTGTTGGAGAGCCAGTGTGTATTTCTGTCCTGTTTTTGTCATTCTTTAGTTGCGTGTTGGTGTGCACTGCAATGTGTGTTTCCATGCGAGTTTGCTTGTTTGCTTTCCCGTACGTCACATTTAATGGCTCCTTTGAATGCAGCAAACAGAAAGCCGGAAGGCTGGGACAAAGAGCCAGCCTGTAAAAAAACCAAAAAAACAATAGAGGAAAATAAAACATAACATACAGATGCTTCTCTGTGTTAAACTTCATAGCTTTATTACGTTTGAATGAAAAGGATTTTAGGGATGGGAAAGCAGCAGACTTTATTTGCCTGGTGACAATGGTAGCTCCGCCTCCAGCAGGTCAGTACAGTTTTTACAGTGTCAGTTACTTAGCTATAGCGGAGTGCAGGCATGAGTACCCAGGGGGTTGTTATGTCAACTGCTTCTCGGGTGACTGGCTACAGTCAGCAGGACTTCTGGTAAATGGGATTTGAGGGAGTTTGTGTCTGTGTGACAAAAAGAGGGGAGGGAGAGGAGAGAGAGGGAGAGATGGATTAATCTCAGGCCTTGTTTTGCCCCATCCTCCTCCTTCTCTGCTACAGCAGCAGATCTTGTCCTCCCACCACCCCCGTATCACCAGAACGGGGCCCCTTGGCACCCTGGAGACACATGCCCCACAAAAGCCCATTCTCTCCTCAATGCTTTCCATCTTCTTTGCTCCCCCCCCTCTGATCTCTGTAGTTCTCTTCATTCTCTTGTTGTACTAACCTTTCTCTTTTTATCCTCCTTCCCTTTTTTTGTATCCTCCTCTACCCTGTACATTCTTCTTCCTCTGGCTTTCCTTCCTTAATCGCTTCATCCCCTTCTTTCTTATTTTCCTTGCAGCTGAAAGCCAGGGGAGAGTTGAGTCATGTGAATGAAGGGCTTTTGCCATGTTAGCCAAACAACCCTCTTGTCAGAATCATGTGCTGAAGCTCTCTACTAGTGAAGGCCTGTTTCAACAGGATGAAGTGTTGTTGTGAGCCTCTACAATTGCAATTAAAACTTCACTCTGCCAGGGGTTTCAGGCTGGGTACTTTAACTGCCTTAAGTGCTGAATGATTTCTTTTTAATGAGAAACACACTGGCCACTCAGTATGTGGTTGATTGTTGTAGAGACACCCCCCCCCCCCGCCAATTTCTGATGTTGTTTGGTCAGATAGATTAGTTAGAAGCAAGCTGGAGTTAGTGGATTAGAGATTGATGACCCGTACTCAGGCCTGTCTGCTTTGAGTGGTTGGTCACATGGCCTGGTTGCAGTTATTTCACACCCTTGTACACAAACATGCAACATACTATACAAGTCTGCATTTACAAAACGTCAAAGGGGATGGCAAAAAACGCAGGTCTTTCCATTCATTTTCTATGGGGGTAGTGCTTTTCCCGCATGGAGGGTGGTTAATGTAAGTGACACCGCCACACCACCCTGCGGAAAATTGCCGGATCACTGTTTCCCGGGTTGAACGCAGCTCAAAACATAGGACACATGCCGTTATAGGCTTCTTGGCGAATATTTTGAGTATTAGTCAAGTAGTCTGGTATGTAACTGTTTTGGATGCATATTAAAGCTGCTCTAAGCGATGTCGGGTGACGTTACTTCTTGTTGACGTTCAAATTAAATTCAAACAAAACGAGACTAGCTTGCCCTTCCCTCCACCTCATCCCATCCTCTCCCTTCTGTGCTTCTGTGCACTAACTCCCCACCCCCACCCCCAAATCCTTCTTGTTAGTTATTGGCTGGTAACACTGGAACACTGTTTGTGTATGCTTCGTGGTGCAGGTGGGCCCAGTTTATTTTTGTTGCCGTTTGTAGACCCTGGGCTGTCTACAGTAGGGCTGAATGATATTGTGTTTTGGCATCGACATTGCGATGTGCGCATGCGCGATAGTCACATTGCAGGACGTTGCAATGTTGACGCTAATCCTTTTGCTGCTTGATAGAAAAGTAAACTTTCACCGTTCTCCTTTTACATGATTATTACCATCCGACCGTTCCCCTTTAAGACAGGTAGCCATGTGGGCAATGTGTGAATGTGACGTTAGTCCGACGGGGTTTGTTATGGGAAGTGAGGCTCTTTGTGTGTAGAAAGCTAATACCAGTCAGGCTAAAGCTAATATAGTTAGCCTAAAGAAACAAGGGGTCCGTCTGTCCCAACTAACGTTACGGTTCGGAACCGCGATACTTGAAAAGTAACACTAATCTACTACAGAAGTCTGTGTCTGATATAACGTCATTTAAACTGATTTAATTGTTCTTGGATACAGAGTTTGTTGCTAGTGCGCGTGACATGCAGGTCTGATTAATTTATCAAACTAAAGAGGTGGCCCCGCTAGTCGACCACAACCTGGAATTTAGAAGAAGCAACATGAAGTCACTGTCATTCACGTTAGCGGTGTCATGCTATTCAACGGTGTCATGCTAGTCAACTAGCGTATTCCTACCTAATTTCCTTCTCCAAAACCACTTCAGAAGTGGTTTTTCACAGTGCTTACTTGCTTTGGTGTTTGTAAAGCATTAAAGTTCAAGAATGGTTCACATTAAAAAAGATCCTTTTTCATTTTTTTCTTCTATGTAGATGTATTCCCCTACAAAATCAGCGCAGTAGGCGAGAATGATTTATTATTTCCAAATAGAGCCATTTATGTCATCTTTTTTAAAAATTACTTTTTCTTTTTTCAAATCGCAATATACATTGCAGGGAAAAATATGTCGCGATGTAAGATTTTTCCAATATCGTGCAGGCCTTGGGTACAGACGCCGTGTTTTTTTTACAGTGTGTTCTGGGGACAAGCAGCTCGCGGATAGAGAGGACATGTTCGCTGTATGTGATAACAAATGTTGTAGCCTAAAACACGGGTGACATCACTTGGAGCACCTTTAAACAGAATAAACATATAAATATAAACACTAGTACGAAGAGTTGGTTTAGTTAAGGGTACACATACGTAACCAACCCTAAAAGCAAGGAAATAATACTTTTGAAGGTTTTGAAGCAGATTTCTGCTGCATCCATCTTTTGTTTTGCTCCTTCATGGTCACTGAGCTTGTCTGAAAATTCCCCAGAGCTGCACGAGCTGAAGAACTTTTCTTAAAAACGGACCGCCAGTCTGTCTGTTGCCTGCTGTCTTTGCAATCCATGCACTGGCACCTGGTTTTCCCAGTAGAGCAAAGTTTCCACTCTCCACCCTCTTCCTTCAGGAAGAATGTGTGTCAGTCTCTGCTTTTGTACAGTGAAGGAAAGTCTTTTTGATGTTTGCAGTAATTTCATGTGGATTCCTGAAGGTTTACAGTGGCAACATGTTTTCTTTATATGAAGCGTTGGTGCTGAACAGATACCTTGTGTAATGTAAGCGCAACCTTACAGGGGCCAACAATTGAAACATAATGATCAAAATTTTTCAAGTCTGTGTAAAGTTTCAATGTAAGATAAGAAAAAATAAAATACTCTTTGGGGAATTCCAATTAAGCTGAACTGACACAGTGTTAAAACACATTAAGCACATTAAACACTTTAAATGTTTGCTAAACAGAGCTTGCATGCCCATTGCTTGGGCCTTGGCAAATAAGGTGACCCAACCATGTTCCATCTATTCAAGCTTTATTTGAATAGATAGACATATTTTCTTATGCAGTCAAAATCCCCTATTTTTCCATGCAAATCCACTGCTTATGAGTAGGGTGTAGCCTGCATTCCTGCTCTGTCCTCCTGTGTGGACATGCATATTCTGAAAAGAGACAGGCTGGTGGGCCACAGGTCAGCTTTTGCCTCTTGCGGCAACTTTCTGTCTGGCCAGGAATGAATGGTCCCTAGAGATCTGTGTGACAGGTATTCTTTTCCCATAATAAGCCTGCTTCCTATTGCTTCACCGATGTAGATAATGACGTTGGAGTGAGTGAGTAACAATGACATAATTACTTTTGACTGGATTCTTTTCAGGTGCTTCAGTTGACTCACCTTTATCAAAATGAATTTAGAAGAAGGACACCATACTGTTAACAATTACTACAGTGAGTAATTCCCAACCAGGGTTACAGAGAGGTCTTGACCCTTAGCTAAAAGTAATGCGTAAGAAGTTAAAATACATAGTTAAAAAAAATGGATAAACCGTTTTATGGTTGTGTGTAGAATCAACGGCTTACACCTCTCCGTCTACACCGGACTCTACGCCGTGGTCTGATGCTCGTCCCTTGCTAAGTAGCGTTCCATTTCCTCTGAATCATTTCCTGGTTCTCCTTCTCCATAAACAACATGAAATCAAGGAGAGGGTTAACTTTTCCTGCTAAAGATGTTTCACCATGGTCAGAAAAGACAGGGGAGACACTTTGTCTCTCTCACTATGACTCTAGAGTCGGCACTCGCTCCGGTAGTCACTCACTCACTTCTCCCTCGCTCTATCACCCACTCCCAACACAAACTCACACGCCGGCTCGACGCACACAGCCGGCGCACAAGTATAAACGCCAGGCCTCTTACATAGGCTACGGCAAAAGCTCTGCGTGGAGCCTTCGCACGGCCATAAAACGGCCTTTAACCCAACCGACTTAAACATTGAGAGTTCAATGAAAAAATAACTAGTTTAAAATTATTATGTTTCAGACTGGGCTGTGGGGGGGATGTCACACAAAAAAAACTACAGCGTTTATTGATATAGATAAAAAAGGAAGACAATTCTCCTCACACAGTTTAAATCGTCTTTCAACCCTTCGTCTTGGCTTTTGCAACTTTGGCATTTGTCAGAAGGCCTTGAACTGCTATTATGTAATCTCAAGTAACTGCGTATAATCACTGAATGTCTTTGCTGAGAAGTAAATATTTAAATACTGGTCCCTTATGGAGTACTTAGACTTGTGAGAGGAAATGATGACTCTAAATCTGATACTGTTGAGTGCAAAGGGTACTGCATGTCTGGCTGTTGAACCCATTCAGTGTTTTCTCACTGCCCTCACCCATCCTGCTCTGAAGAAACTTTAGGACATTTGCCAGATTTTATGAGTAACATTTCCTGATTAATCAAGCATTTATTTAGGAGGATATGGTGCACTGTCAGGAAGCGACACACTTGGCCTTTGTTGAGACAACTCCCAATGGGCAACGGAAGGCCACAGAACACTTCAGTGAATATAAGGACTTGGTTTGTTTACATGCCCTAGAGGAGCAGTTAGTCACAGGCTATTGCCCGTGTAAATGAGCAGGTGGAACTGGTATTACTACAGTACATACTGAGCTAGACAGATGCATGACAGAGAATTTTTTAATATCTTTCTTACATTGTGTTTCCCAACAAACTCCTCAATTGTGATGCTTGAGTGCATCAAGCTTCATTCCCCTACACCTTTATCACCATGTTCTGAATCAATACTAGCACATTAGATCTTTTTCAGAGCCCTCTCTTTGAGGTTTTGGTTCTGCACATCTCTGCTTGCTCCACTTGTCTCTGTATCTGAAGAAATAACCATAAATAGGTAAAGACACCTTGGGGTGTTTTGGCAGTTTAAAACACCTAGCAAAACAAAATCCCGGGTGAGTCGACATTTGCTGATAGGGGTGATGATTTTTCAAGTATGACTCACAACTCTGTTTTCAGTCCCCCTTGTTATAATAACACAAGCAGCTTCCAAACAAAGCAGCCTCGATGTTCTGGGTCTCCACGGACAAGCTTTAGTGTACTGTTTAGCACTCCTTTTATAGGTAGTGACCTAGGTGAATTATGTAAGCATGTGCACAATCCTGAAATCAACATTCAAACTCAGGATAATTTTGCCTTCATAAGGAGCGACATTCAGTTTAAACTCCAAAATTAGAGATATCTGCTTTAGGTTTTGATGGGGAGAGTGGCTGCTACCTCAATTTTAGATATGATTGCCATTTTTCACCATTTTATTTAATGGTCTTCACAACCAAAACAAACCTCATCTTAAAATGCTAAGCTTTTTACCCTGGAGCAGAAATGTAATGTAACAACTCTCTTGCTCTTAGACTTGAAATTGGTTAACTGCTACCAATTGGTTAAGCCATCATATTTGATATTTGTTTTTCATATTATGCAGTAAATTCCATTCAAAAAGCTTTAGCTGCATCTGATCCTGGTTACTTTCCTAGAATATGTTTTAATTTCTCTTCTCGCTGAGTGAAATTGGACACTGGTTACGGGTACTACAGGTCGCTGGACTACCTGGAATGGAATTGCTTAGTGCTGATTTGTTTATTTAACAAACATGGTAAATGTACAGTATTTTTACATACTGCAAAGCATACATTTCACAGAGTGTAAGTGTCTTGGACATCTCTGGGAATACAGCAAGGAGCAGACAGCATGTAATTGTCCAGCCGAGTTGCATTTTATGGTAGACTAAATTTAAATTCACACAAGGGAGGGAGGCACTGTTTAGCCAAGCACTGTTATTCCAAATGGATGAGGGTAAGAAGAGGTCAAGGTGAAGACTGACACACAGACACATGTCCCCCGACATGTATACATATTTCCTGTGTAATATTTCAAAGCCATATTTTTCAAGGGGACCACGAGGTCCTTCTTCCTGGTTGGTTTTATAGCCCAGCAGGTGGACGGGGGTCAGAGGGGTGCACTTGAGATTGGTTCAAGCTTGTCATCATTACAGAAAAGGCTCTCGGTGTCAACTTGTTTATTCCACCTTATGACCAGACTCACCTTTCTATTCCCTCTTGACCCATTCTTCACTTTCCCAATTTTTTCTCTAATTTCTAACATTGTCCTGGCACCACGATTTTCATTTATATTATTCCCAAACCCCTTTTCCTGGCCATAATTAGAGGAATGCCAGGGGCTACTTTAAACCCCTGCCCCTCTCTTATATAAATATATCTAGTTTTATTCACTTTTATAATTTCTGTTCTCCTTGGCTGTCCTCAGACATTAAGCCCCGAAGCATCGAAAGCGCACTTGCTCTGGAAAAAAATGTCTGTGGAAAAGCCCCTGTGCTTGGTTTGGAACAATTTGAAACTGTGCACAAATAATTTTCATTGTTGTTGTCAGCTGGCGATGCATTGGTGTGAGTGCACATTTAAAACCACTGCATCTGAGCCATATGTGTGGTTTTCTGCTTTGTGAATACTTAATGGAACAAAATGAGCTCAACTCAACCTCCTGTTTTTTTACCTCCTAAATTTTATTTGAAAAGTCAAAAGTTATTAAATAGTTTATTTTATTGTGCTAGATGTGAAAAAGAGATGTTAAACAAATTATCTCTTTAGGGGAGGCTAAAGTCTTTCCCAGCATGCATTGGTTTGGAGGCCATGTACCCTATGAATAGGTTGCAAGTCTTTTGCAGGGCTAGCCCATGTAGGCAAACACATTCACACTTGTATGGCAATTTAGTTTCTCGTGCTCAGTGTTTATAGTAAATACATAATAATTATGAGGTAGGATAATGTTGAAGAGGTGACTGGCTTTTGGCACAAAGCCTCAACAAATTGAGGAATAAAATGGGATGAAGATATTTTGTGTGGGATCTTCTACTTTCTCTCCTCCCTCTTTCCAACCGGCTTTCCAACAGAGGTTATATGAGAGTCTCGCTGCGGTGGTCGGCTGTCTTTGAGCAGAGCTGGCTGACATCATTCTCACAGGGAGGGGGAGGTGGGGCAGGGCTTGAAGCTCTACAGCTGAGCCAGTTTCTTATGAAAGCTGGAGAAGTGTATGCCTTGGTGCATCCAGTTTTACACATTAGTGTGTGCCTGTCATGTGAAATTGCACTCTACAATCATGAGGCACTAATGATGTCTTTCTTTCTTCTTTGCAGCACTGGGATGATTTTAATGAAGTGAGACACTGCTGTCAAGGGAGATCTACAAGAAAGCTGATCTACATATGCGGGTTTGGACAATTGAAGTTGCAACTTGGGATCTTCTCACCTTCATTCGAAACCCTAAACGGCATTGAACTTTAAAATGGATGGAATAGACACCTTGCAGAGCTTGGCCCCAGAGACCAAGGCTGAGCGAATTGCTCGGTACAAGGCAGAAAGGAGGAGGGAGCTCGCTGAGCGCTATGGCAACACAGACGAATTCACCTCCAAATATGTCCGAAGGGACAAGAAAATTGGTGACACAGCCGAAACGGTGTCTTCAGATACCAAGGAGAAGGAACAATGTGAGGATAATGGATCAGAGCAAACGTATACCAGGAGGGGCGTCAGGAATAAAGCAGCAGAACCTGTGGAGCCCAATGATGATGAGCAAACCCAGGAAAAAGACGGTACCACTCACCTCAAAACAGACCCAATTTTATCATCTAAATCAGAAGCTGTATCCGCCATGAAGACGTCCTCTCATTTGAGGTGAGTTTAGCCCGCTTCTGTTTTTTGTGTAATACCAGCCACAGTGTTGTTCTCAATGGGACATAAACTTGGCCACGAGACATGAAACACAAAGCTGCCAAGGGATAGAGAGTCTCCCAGCGTCTCAACCGCAAACATCACATCAGCGCCATGCTCGCATACAACAGCGTTCATGCGACATTGAGGAGTGTCTGTAATCGGCACATTTGGAGAACACTTTGGCCTAGCTTCTGTTTGAAGTAAACATGGTTGCTAACATTTCCAAAATTGAGCATGTTTTGCTGCGATGAAATGTAAGCTGCTTGTTTTGGTTCACTTCAGTCATGTGGGGGATCTAGCACGTTTAACACATCTGGGAGTAACAAACTGGTATTGTCAGCGTGACCTGACAGACTTTTTATAGTTTTTTCATTGGCTGTCAATGCCAGGAATGTTCTTTTAAGATTTAGCACATAGATAGTACACAGATTGTACATAGATGGAGTAAAACATATCCAGTCGTGGTTACTCGACTGGATTGTGGGATGTTTGATGTGTAATCAAGCTGGGGATTCTGCACACACACAGCCTGACTTGTCTGAAAAACATCCTGAGGGAATGACGATGGAGACCAACTGAGGTGGATAGGGTATTGAGATAATGTCAGAGAATGGGGCTTGCTGGGGGAATTAGGCTCTGCCAGGTTTTCATGCCCTGCACTTAATGAAGCAAGACATCTAGATAGCTGTGAGTGATGGCTGGTTAGATGGACTGATTATTTTATAAGACAGGGAAAGGTCTTGTTTTGTAATAGAATTGCAAAAGACATTAAGCATGAGCAGCAGAGCGTGTTTCAGCAAATCTCAGCAATCAAGTCAGTTTTCTACGTGATCATCTCTCATGGGAAAGCTCTGCTTTTTTTGTTTTTTTATACGACCCTGCTATTGTCAATATGTTATAAGTGCAAAACGTACAATTGGGATTGTTCCAGTTTAAAAATCAGTTTAGTGCTTATTTACGAACATGGAGGAAATTTAAATCATCATTTTTGTTTTTGCACATTATGAAATGTGAAAGGAATTGTTTTCGTCTTACCACAACAGAAAGAACATGTGGCAAAATACAGAGTAAAGTCACACACAGAGTTATGGACTACATTTTCAATTACAGCACGAACCCTGCTTGACGTGTTTGTCTCGCATGCCTGTCATGTCAGCTACTAATCTTGTAAATTTTGTTATGACGTTCGCTGCATGTCACAGTCCAGCTGTGCATTCTTGTCTGCCGGCAAACTTATTTAACATACAGAGGAGGCTTTATAAAAGCTATTGTTATTAGCCAAAAACTTGAAAAACACCTGATGATCACCAGATATAAGTGGTTAAATTGTGTGTGTGTGTGTGTGTGTGTGTGTGTGTGTGTGTGTGTGTGTGTGTGTGGGTGTTGTGTGTGTGTGTGTGTGGTGGTTGTGGTGTGTGTGTGTGTGGTGTGTTGTGGGTGTGTGTGTGTGTGTGTGTGTGTGTGTAATATAATTCACCTTCAATTTTAGTTGTTTGTGTTTTAATATGCATCCTTACAGATAATTCTGAATTGTATGTTAGTTCAACATTTTCCAGATTCCTGGAAGACCTTCATGTGCTTTATTATCAGAGCTGATATTCACTAAACCTTCGTAGACAACATGGCAGTGTGTGTCTGTTACAGGAATCCATTCTTCTTTCCCAATGTTACAGTTGAAGGGTGACGTTCCAAAACAAGATAAACAGAAGATTTTATTCATCTATAGTGTGATGGGTATTGTAGTATTTTGGTTTTGATGTTCTGTGTCATTAAGCATGTGTAGTAATTGTGCTCCTGGCACGTTGGGGTTAGTCAAACATCTCGGATTGAACAGGACTGAATAGGTTTTGGGCTAATTATTGTTTACATGGCTAAACCATTACACAGTCCCGTTACCTGTCATATGAAGCATCAAGCTTTCCAACAGTTTAGCGCACAAATTAGAGACATTAAAATTACATATTTGAACAATGCAACACTCATAATTTTGTCCCTTCTGTACTCATACGTCATCTTCTCTTTCTGTGGCTCACTATCTCACTAAATGCTTTGTGGGAATGACATAATTTATTGGAACAAGAATGAGAAACTTTAGTGTGTTTGACTAATGACTTGTTTAACTTTTCTCTTGTCAACGTCCCCCTTTAGTCTGTCTCTATTGCGGTTGCTCTCCTCTAGTGCCGGGTATCGTTCTAAAAATGGCATTACTGGTAACAATACCAATACCAATACCCTGACTTTGATACCGGTTCCTTAACAATGCTTTTTTCTATATCGATTTTGTAAAACAAAAAGAAATGACATGTTATGGCACAATTTCTATTTCTTATTTTATTTCTTTTCAGCTCCTACTAGGTGAGCCCCGTCTCTGTGCATAACACAGAATTTTTCCTGCATGTCTCTACGACGTGTAACGTTAGCCAGCCAATCACAAACAATATTAGAGCTTGGTAGAAAAATACTGCAGGCTTATTGGCTCACTGAGTCTTATGAGATGTACTCCCTAGGTATTGAAATTGGGTATTGAATGAAAAGGCATTTTTTCGATGCTCGAAACTTTAGAAGCAATTGGTCGTTGCCTAAAAAGTATTGAATTCGGGACCCCTGGTTAGTTTTTCCGACACTGTGTTCTCATTTAAAGTTCATGTGTATTTTACACAGCCACAGATTGCTATGTATTTAATTACTTTAATTCTTGTTAAGCCGACATCGATTTGTGATCTTCCATCACATTTTACATCTCCAACCACACCATAATCACACGCCGGGTCACCTTTAAACTGACAAAACTTTCCGTGGTAGCTACATGCAATGCCCAAATCTTCTTATAATAATATACTACTGTAAAAATGACTTTTTAACACTGTTGTGGAACTCAACATGACACCAGTCCATGGAATAGTCAAACAATACTGGGTCAGATACCGTATTAAATATATTGTTATTTCCTTATAGTTTGCTGATGGCCATCTTTTCACTCCACATTCAAGAGTGGCCTTTCAGCACATCTATAAAAACTTTTGCCTGTAGTATTTTCAAAACGGCATGCCGCTTGCCACCAGCTCACATCTGCTGCATGTTCCAAGTTTTAAGGGAGTATAGGTGGATGTACAAAGATCCAAAATGTATCTGACTGTATTTAGTCAACACAAAACCTTAGCAAAATGCCTGCATTGGTCCAAACCTGCAGATCGGCTTGGGGCCAGCTCCCCTCCTTCAGTAACCTTTGACCCCTCCCAGATGTCCACCACAATTCTCTATTGTGTTAAAAGCAGTTCTCTCCCCTCCTCCTATTACATCATTGCTGCTACCCCACAGGCAGCTGCTGTCCCCATCCATATTTAAAGCCCGTTACTTCAAGAGATCAATTGCTATCTTCAGAGGCATCACTGTTCTATTAGTGCCAACATGGGACTGGAAGAACAGCATGAATAAACGTAAGATCATATGCAGCACTGCAAGTGTGTGTCTGCAGCTCTGCTAATAGTTTGGTTCATATTACACCTTTTTTTTAGGTAGCTTGAGTGTCAGATATTTGGATTATAGTTGTGGCTTAATATTCTCATTTTTCTGTCTAGTTTGCAAACCTCAATTGTAACCAACATATCATTTCTGTCCGCACTTCAGAGTTTTAGAGAGTGACCTCATTTGTCTTTCTCTCTTAGGCTGCTGGAAACCGATGACACAGAGGAGCCAAAGGGTAAGACAAACTCTCCACTTTCACTGCACTCAGATCCTCTTTGTCCCACAGACTGCTTTTATCCCTTAACTCATTCAAGTTCTCTCTATTACTCAGTGTTAAAGGAATACTGAGCTCATTGCTGATGTCAGATCACCTACTTGGTTTATAGATGTTGGCTATTTAATACTCTGCCACTGGGGAGGAGTGAAAAAAACAGATCTACTGCTGTGTTTTGTTCTTTGTGTAATTTAAAGTGAATGTTTTTCTTCAAGCAATGTTTTCTATCTCCAAAAATAAAGGAAATAATGTTTGGCACGTGTCTGCAGACTTATGTTCAAGAACTGTGACTTAGTGGGTGTGCACTTACACTTGTGTGTCTTTCTGTGCAACTGCCTGATTCTATTGCAAGTACACTGGAAGCTTGTTTCAGCCAGCTAGCATTATGAACTAATTTTGGAGTCTGCTGCTTTAGAAAGGAAAAAATGGTGGAGTTTACACATGGGCTGGTTTTCCCACTCACATTCAGCCACCTGAGCCCACAGGCGTAGTCTGTCAGTCTGTCCGTCTGTCTGTGTCAGATGGAGTGGTTACTCATGGACAGCACAGATCTTCGTGTGTGTGTGCGTGTGTGCGTGTGTGTGCGTGTGTGCGTGTGTGTGCGTGTGTGC
>NC_045753.1:19376393-19376866 GCF_008692095.1 Etheostoma spectabile
GTGTGTGCGTGTGTGCGTGTGTGCGTGTGTGTGTGTGTGTGTGTGTGTGTGTGTGAGTGAGATGGCGGCACGGCTGATAAGCTTCCTGTCCAGGCTGGCAGAGGATTCAGTGCTCTGAGCCAGAATGCCTCTTGTGGTCACATCCAGGGTTTCCCCAACGCTTCAGCTCTCCCACGAGCCAGCAATGCATACACACACACACGCACACACACAACCGGTTCACAGTGAACATATTGTGGAAGCCTTTTGTTAGATGCGTGTTTCCACTGCACAAGTGCGCTGTCATACTCCATATTAACAGAGTGCATTCAGAATAATTTCAGTTCATTACTTAAAGTACAGCTGGGCAAAATATCGATATTGTATCAATATCGTAATATGAGACTAAGATATCGTCTTAGATTTTGAATATTGTAATATGGCACAAGTGTTGTCTTTTCCTGGTTTTAAAGGCTGCATTACAGTAAAGTTAT
>NC_045753.1:19376876-19376978 GCF_008692095.1 Etheostoma spectabile
GAACTTACCAGACTGTTGTAACTGTTCTATTATTTGCCTTTACCCACTTTTATTATATCCACATTACTGATGATTGTTTATCAAAAATCTCATTGTGTAAAT
>NC_045753.1:19376988-19377361 GCF_008692095.1 Etheostoma spectabile
AGCACCAATAGTCAACACTACAATATTGTTGCGGTATCGATATTGAGTTATTTGGTCAAAAATATCGTGAAACTTGATTTTCTCCATATTGCCCAGCTCTAAGTTAAAGTAAACTCACCATTGTATTTCTGCTTTAACACAGTATACAGATTACAAAAACTCTACACTGCTCCTCACAGTTGGCTAATATTCACATTCGTGCAGACTTTGGCCATTGGCCATTACAAGGTCAAAGGCCCATCCAATAAGCTCTCAGCAGCTATTTGAGATGGATGAAAACACTTATGGAAAAGTCAGTGAACTTAAGTGGAGGTTTTTCCATCTCTTGAGTTTTTCCTTGCTCTCTCTCTCTCTCTCTCTCTCTCTCTCTCTC
>NC_045753.1:19377371-19403281 GCF_008692095.1 Etheostoma spectabile
TCTCTCTCCCTCTCCCTCTCCCTCTCCCTCTCTCTCTGGGTTTGGATGTTGGATGGATGATGTGAAAAAGATTGGACTGGAGTCAAAGCTAAGAGAGCACAGTCTGCAGGGGAATCACCGGTCTGCAATGCGTATAGTGTCATCGTCTGAACTAAATCATGCTAAGTTCTGGACAGCAGGGGATCCTGGAAACATAAATCTATCTGAGTTTTAAAAAACTAGAGCATTAGGCCTCAATGGAAGAGCGTTCTTCCCATTGGAAAAGGGGGGTTTGTTAGAGACACTATTTGGACTTTCATTTGTTTTCTTTGGATGGGGAACCATTCCAGCCAGAAATGACTCATTGTCAAGGCAATAAAAAGAGATTTGTGGATTGTGAGTGTGCTGATTTAAGAATTTAGTGTTGTTGAAAATCATGATATGTAATGGTTTCCTTTAGTTTGGATAAGAAGATTATACATCTCAGGGCTGTTTTTGATTTGAGAACTCACAGAAATAATTCTCTTTCTCTCTCGCACATATGCACATACACAGTCATAGTTTCCCTTTCTTTACAGTAAGACATCCATTATCTCACATAAACTGATAGACGCAGTATGGTTTTACCTCTAAATCTATTGGAGCCCTGTGACTTTTCAAACTCATCCTCAGACCGGGGAAATATCCCTACCATTCATTTCATTCTTTCAGTCATTTCCTTTTCTTATCCAGAGACATCTGTGTAGAATTATTAAAGCCAATAAATACATACTGTCATTTTTTCTGGCTGCATGTTTTAGGTTGTTATCCCCAGCAAGAAAAACTTCCACTTTCAAAGACGTGTGTGTGTGTGTGTGTGTGTGTGTGTGTGTGTGTGTGTCCGTGTCCGTGTGTGTGTGTGTGTGTGTGTGTGTGTGTGTGTTCTTTTTAGTTGACGAGAAGCATGTGAACTCATCCATGAGGACTTCCAGCATGTCTCGTTTTAAGGTATAGTATTTAGTAAAATCCCCTTTTATCTAAATGTTTTGTGTGGTTTGATCGAGCACACGTTGTGTAGTGTGTGCGATTGTCTTTATGTAGCTTTTGCCCAAATTTAGATTTCATAGCTGCAAATGATAGCACACAATAAACCAAATCCAAGCTTCGAAACACATTCATAAACTTGTGAGTGAAGTCACAGATGCTATTTCTATACTTTTTTTTTCGAAAGTCTACGGTTAATATTTTCATTTCCCTAGATTACTCCCGCCCTTTCCAACGCAGCTGGTGTATGCTTCAACCCCCCCCCCCTGGATCTTTGCTCCACTAATAACAAATTGAGCGTTCCATGCAGCACTGAGCTGTCCCACACCTTGATGCACTCTCGGCCAAAGTCTTGACTTCACACACACACACACACACACACACACACACACACACACACACACACACACACACCACACACACACACACACCAGTCACACACACACACACACACACACACACACACAGCCTGTGGAGTTGTACAAGCGACGACAAGACTAGAAGAAATCTAGAGAGCTTACAGATCCATTCAGGAACAAAACTTGATAATTCCCCCAATCCCATTGGAGATATACACACGTGTGTGCTTAAAGATATAGACAGTAACTGCATTTCCCAGGCTGCTTAAGTTTCAGAAGTGGTTAGGTTTCATGATATTGGATGTAAATAGCTGTTCTAACTTGAACTTCACAGACCAGGAGCTGTGCCAAGGTTGGCCAAGTGAACCCAGATGGCAGCAAAACCTGCTGGGAAAATAAACTCCCACAAAAAGGCTATCTTACCATCGTGCTGCTTTTTGTTTGCTCTTTTTTCCGGCTCTCTCCATCCTTTGTTCTGAGTAGATCTTTGTTATTGTTAACTGTTATTAAGACAGTTAAGGTGTCTCACTTGAAAATCATCAGTTGTAACAGATACTATGTTCACTTTTATCTTATCGGTCATTTTTGATCCAAAATCCCTGTTGAAAGCCACAGAGTCAGTGGCACTCATTTATCAACCTAACGTAGAAACCAGCAGATATGAGCACAGAAATCCTCTTACGACAGGCTTAACGTGGGATTCATGAAATGGGCGTATCACACCAATCAGAGCGTAAGAATGGTCGTACTTTGATACATGCAGCGGCTGGAAACAATCGTAATTAAACATTACGCCCCAATATATTCTTGATTTTGAGGCCTCACCCCTACTATTTACGACATGGCCAGACGTAATCTGGCTAAGAAGCGTCACTTTTCAGAGGTGGAGATTAAAACCCTGACATCTCAGTTTAATTTGCATTACTGTGTACTGTTTGGCAGCCTAAAAACTGGTATTAGGCTGTAGGAGGTATGCGGAATAGAAAGAGATCGCTGATGCGATCAACAGTGTTGCCGTATTAAATTGGACTCCAGCTGAAGTTTATTTTATTTATACATCCTTGACATATGTATGCTACAGTTCTAATAGTAATGCATAGGCTTATATTGCAATCTCTTAGGCCTACATGTAGGTGTACCTATATTTAAATAAACACACGGTAGCTGAGTTAATGCAGTGTTTTTTTTTTAGTTTACACATGTTTTTTTTATGAGTCAGAGCCAATCAATGGCTGTGAGGGAGAGCGAGTGTCTTCTGCCCCCCCTCCGTGCTGGACCACCACCCTGACCCTGTCTCCTGACAGCAGACAGGCTGGAAAACAAGCCGAAATATGTCGGTCAATGGCAGAAAGAAATCGTTCATTCTTGGCCGTTAACAACACTTTAAAAGACAAACGAAAACCTGAAGAATAAATAAAAATGTTGTGCATCTTCATGTTTCCTGTATTGAATATTATTGCCAAACATGACACTAAACCTTTTGAAAGCAAGGAGTAATATCCTGTCTCCTTCGTATAATTACAGTACGTCTGCTCTCCAGCATGGATGGAGGCAATTAAATGCACATACATGGAGACATCTGGAGAAAGATACAGCTCATTTATATCTAAAATTCCTTGAGTATATACAAATTTGGCAATGCATTCATGCTGGGTGAAAAATAAGCTCCCTTTTTTATAATCAGTGAGCATAAGTCAGTTTGGAGAGCCCTCTAATTCTGTAAGCTTTGCTGTGTAATTTTGTGAGAAAAGAGCACTTGATTTCCGTTACTTGGCACACAGCTGGAGATCCACTTATCCTCAGCAGGTCACCCCAGGGCCTCGGTAGAGTGTTTACTGACACAGGTCTCACACAGCTGCAGAGTTCAGCTGGTACTTCACTGTGATGGTTGAAGGTTTGAGCTTCTCCCTTCAGATTGATGAATGTGCAGAGTTTGACATTAAAAGGCCATTTTCACGTTCATCTGCTGAAGCGCAAAAGTTCCTCTGAGCTCACCTTAAATCGGCTAGTTTGGAGGCAACCATGGTCCAATTTGCAACTAGTATGATGTGGAAAGCCTCCAGCACACATTCACTTGAGAATGGACTTTTCAGTAAAAAAGCACACATTTGAAACAATATACATTTGCATATGAATAAATAATAAAAGAAAGAAACGCAAAAACATTTTTTAATGTCATATAATATGTCTGAGGGGCTTTTTAACATTTAAAGATAAATACTACAAAAACGAATCATAATAGCCCCCTTGAGGGTGCTGTACTTTAATGTGGAAAATGCAGTAGCAGCAGTACTCATCTCTGTCTGCATTAGTTTACTATGTACTCAGGGTGAGTAGGGTTACTTCACAATCACTTGGACCCTACAGCATTGACCTTAGCAACTCTTGGAGCATTTGAAGGGTTAACGGCTTTGTATGGGTGGAGTCTCATTCATTTATTCCCTCCCCTTATCAAGATTTGTTTTTACAGCTAGTGTAGGACGTAAGCAGAATTTCTTGCAAACATAATCCTAACCTTTAGGCTGCCGCCGCCCTTCTCTCTACCTGTAGGAGCTGGAGGGGTCGGAGGATGGCAGCAGCCAACGTGCCAACGACAGGGTAAAGTGTCCTCTAATGAGCAGTAAAACAGAGGAATCCTCTACCAGGTAGGCATGTTCAAACCGCTTTTTATTAACCGCAAAGTTAACTTCTAAATGAAACTGTGACTGACACGGTAAACTGTCTGCTTGGAGGTTATTTTTAAGGGTTGGACTAACTGCATTTAAACTTTGAATGGAGACTTCTGTTTCACCTTTTTCACCATTCAAGTCATAGATGTTGTAGTACATAACATATGCCACAACACGAGCAAGTAGAACAGATTCAGCAACTAACACACTCACACACAGGACGAGCAGACAGAGCAGAGCACAGAGGTAATTACAGACCGTTTAAAAGGCTTTCTGATGTGAACTACTGCAGAGATAAACCAGATAAACCTGCAGAGCTTGCCCTTTGCAATACAGCACTCTCTCTCTCTCACACACACTCTCAAATTCACACTGTGTCTGTGTCTGTGTGTGTGTGTGTGTGTGTGTGTGTGTGTGTGTGTGTGTGTGTGTGTGTGTGTGTGTGTGTGTGTGTGTGTGTGTGTGTGTGTGTGTGTGTGTGTGTGTGTGTGTGTGTGTGTGTGTGTGTGTGTGTGTGTGTGTGTGTGTGTGTGTGTGTGTGTGTGTGTGTGTGTGTGTGGATAGACCAAAGACATAAGTAAGTTAATTCCTGTCCTGTCATTTTTTTTGAACTGGCCCATGGACTACTTTTAGTTTCTTCCCAAGTCAGAAGTGATATCCGTACGTTTGACTTTTAGCAGCTGAACATTTTTGATGTACAGAGATATAGATGACCTTTTCTGCAAAGCTCAATTGCACTGTATGCGACAAACCAAACATTTTCATTCAAATAAATTAGACTTACCGCAAAAACTGAAACTATAGCAACAAAAACATTGCTCAGGAGATTAGAAATATGCTAAAAGCAAAAGTGAATGTGTCACTGCCTTCTAAAGGTCAATAACACTCCCATCAGATGAAGTTATTGAGCTGAGCGGAGTCTTAGGGAATTCTATGTTCAGTGTGTTTATCATTATGCTGGCCCAGTGCCTATATTGATAACAAATCACTGTTTATTGATTTTGGCAACACCCTTTGTGTTAGTCAGAATCAAGGAAAACAAGATATTCTGCAGTTGTGTACAATACAATTTTGACACCGGCTTTACCCAGATAGATTTAGTAACATTGACTTCAGGGTGGTTGTAATACATTAAAAAAACTAATAAATGCAAATGGTAAACAGCTTTTTCCTGCAATTCCATTATGTAATGGCTGAATCATTGTTACATTGAATTGAGGAAAAACGTATTTTCTCCTCTTCCTGTCTTTTTCCACTATCTTAATCTTTTTGCTGCTATATTTTAGCCTTTCCAAAACCGATATAAGCAAGTTAATGGATGATCACGAGGCCACGGATGAAACTTCACGGAAGGAGCAGCAGGAATATTCTTCCCCGGGCAAAGAAACGGTCAGTATTTTATATATATATATATATATATATATATATATATATATACATATATATATTTATAACCATGTGGCATTTTGTTCTACACACATACAGTATATAGAACTAAATACCACATGGTTTCCATAACTCAGTAGGCTGAAATATAAAAGTCATCTCTCTGGATTGTGTTATGGAAAGATCATATTTTTGACCACAGCTGTTGCACCGCATGCAAACCAATTCCAAAACTCTTACTCACCTTAACTTGGCTCTCTTTACCTCTGGGTCTGGATTAGTTTAGTTTTTGAAGTTTAAGTGTAGATTGTAATTCATGTCCCCTATGTACAGTTGCGCGCACACACACACACACACACACACACACACACACACTCTCATTCTCTCTCTCTAAGTACGTATTGGTACTGTATACCACACACAAATGCCCCCACACATTATACACTCCAGTGTTTTTCATTTAAAAAGACCACCTGGTTAGCGTTGCACTTTTACTTGACCTGGCCTCAAAGTCTTTTCCTTCAACTCCTCCTAAATCAGCAAATCAGCACTCCCTCATAACCTTTGACCTGTCAGCAAGACGTCTGCTGCTGTTTCGTCTAAGGAACAGCAGATTACACACACAAAGGCGGCGTTTAGATGTGTCATTTCATGCTTGCTATGTGTGTCTCTCTTGCATTTTGAACTATTATTCTTTGAAATGCATGATCACATTCTCAATATTGGTAATATCTAGCTCAGACTACAAAAAGCTTGTGTCTCACATTTACAACTTCACTTCACACAATATTTTTTTCCTGTAAAAGTTTTTTTTCTTCTTCTTAGAAAAACAACAAACATAAGTGACGTCCCATGCAAGTCTCCCAGACTCATTGACAAGGACAGTCTTTACAAACTTTCTTGACACACTGTTTCAGACATTAACTCCTGGGCTTCTGGATTTTGACTTTATTCATCTTTCTAAGTACCATTGGTTTCTTTTTCTCCTGCTCTAAGTCTTCTTTTTTTCTTCTTATGTCGATTAAACCCCTTCAACTTTCTCAACCTTCACCTATTAACCCAGACTTTCTTGATAACAGCAGTAGGTCAATGAGAGCAGAACTAGTAGTAGTTGAAAAAGGAGTATGTGTTTGTCAAAAAAAGAGAGAAAGTAGGATTTTCCCTGTATGTGTGGAAACTGAAAAGGAGCTGAAATTGGAAAATGTTGGTCCGGTTAAATGTGCGTATGCAACTTTACTTGTCTTTTCCAGATATTATAGATATTACGGCTTATAGTTTAATAAGCTTTCTGTCTTTCTCCCTTCTCAGCCTTCCAGACTCCGCTCTGACGGAGCTCTCCCCCTCAGCAAGAACAGAAATGCCTCTCCCCCTCCCTCTCCTCCCTGCCAGCTTGCCTCGCTGCAGCGCCAGGACTCTGGGCCTCGGGGCATCAAGGGAATCCTAAAGAAAAGCCGCTCCACCAGCGTGGAGTCGGACCACAGTGAGGGCTCGACGCCAGACTGTGCGCCAGCCCGACAAAGCAGTGTTACCCTTAGTCACCCTGAGAGCGAGGAGGAGATGGAGGAGGAGATGGAGGAGGAGATAGAGGAAGAGGTCAATGGGGAAAATGACAGAGAGGATGAGTCATTAACTGATGATCTCACAGACGGAGGGAGCTTCAGCATGGACGGACAACAGAGGGAGGGAAGCAGCAGCAGCAGTAGTAGAACGAGCTTTGAGGAGAGACGGAGTCCCTCGCCTGACGAGAGCCTGGAGAAGACGTCCACAGTGTCGGAGGATGTTGAGGAACTGGACAGCAGTTTGGATGGAAGCCAGGGCTCTTCACTCAAACAGAGGTCTTTGGATGTACACAAAAAGCATGCAATATTATAAAGTAGAAGGCCTGAATCTGCATGTTGCAAAGAAAAAGGAACTAAAAAATACGAAATGGACTTTGAATTCATTTGAAGTGTATAACCCAAAATCACATTAATTTTGAAAATGTCACAAAACCTTAAATATACAGTAGTTGTAACATATTTACTATAAACCAAGTAATATGCAAAAAGAGAAGCTAAGGGGTACAACTTTTAAATTTCTTTAATACTCAAGTTAAGGCTTTCAATATATCGCAAAGGTATGTTAGACAGTATATTGGGGCAAAGAACTACATAGGTAAAGAACTAATATGTCTTCTTGCCTTTTTCAGACTGGCAGAGTTCACTAGTGAAGGTGAGCAGAAGGATAGACTGAAGAAGCCCATACCATCCAGTCTAATCCAGACATCACTGGCGGATCGCTTCGGTCAGCTCCAAGATGCTGAAAATGCTTGGATGAAAAAGGTAGGTTCTTAAAAAACTCTTTCTTTGTGTTGTGGGGTTTAGTAGTTAGTTAGTGAGTTGGTTGGTTTGTAGGAATAACAGGTTTAAGACTGGAGTTGAAGTGCAATAGTTTTTGGGGGTGAGGAAACAGTTAGTAACGGGCAAATGCTGCCACATGTTGAGGCTTCCTCCTCAGCTTTGTGTGCAGGGAAAGAGGAGATTTGGCTGCGGACACATTTCTTCCTCTGCTGAATCAGCTTATTTCCCTGAGTTGCTGCCAAAAGGATGTGAGGTTAGAAGGGCTTGGGGGGTGCAGCAAATTTGGGAGTGGTGATGCCAAAGCCCAGAGATCCAGGGCTTAGCTGGCCTCCCAAAAAGAAAGAAAAACACGCCCCTTCCCCTTATAAAAATAAAAGCCTACACCATGACCAAACTCCTGCAAACCTTCCAAGCAAATGCCTGCTTCCTTTTTTTAGGTTTTGCACTCTCCACTCTTCTCCTGTCCTTAAAGTTGAATCCCCTCCATAATCAAGCTTTTGAGTTGTTTATAGAAATCCATGTCTTACAAAATATAAACATCCAGATTAAACCGTTTTACACAGGTCAGCATAAAGGATTTAATGTTTAACACATGTTAAGATAAGTGACATATTTGGAAGTGGTGATAGAAGAACATGCAGGTTTCTACATGCTGTTTTGCTACACAAACAAGACCATCCTTGCTGAGTTTTCAAGTGGGAAAACAACACTACACTCTATTATAACAATTCCATGGACAGTAAAAGTAATGAGTTGCAGTGAAAACCCCCTATCCCACTTGGATATCCCCAAAAACAGTAGACTGGACACAAAGATTGAAGTGATGTCATGTTTATTTGAAGAGGGCATTGACGTCTGTCCAGATCAGTGATCCTCTTGGGGGATGCAAGGATGAGCTAACCTTAGAATAAATCCACTCTTAGTCTGGAAAAAGCCACTTAATAAGTAAGTACAGACAGCCAACAATTTGAACAAATCCCCACTCAATAAAATACTGAAAACTGATGTAATTTAATGCTTGTGTGGTCTGTCTTCATTATGGTAAGTCAACAAAAAATCCATAACAATTAATGGCACACAAACTGCATCCCTAAAAGTCACACAAATGAAAGAGAGCCAAACTGGTGTCCAAAATTCTATCTGAGGTTTTTGCTTGTGAACTGGTCTGAAACCTGCTGTGCTCTGTGGCCGTGACCATAGAGCTCTGGGAAACTAACTCAAATCAGAGCTGTAGATAATACATGGTTTAGCTAAATGAATGACATAGATGTCATGTGGTCATTAGCTATGGGTCATTTCCTTGCATGTGTATTCTTGTTACTTTTCCGTGTCTATCTTGAGGAAAGGCCATTGGTTTTCATATTTAGGCATGTCATATTATCTCATACGCTGCCAATCCGGAGCAGATGTTGTAGCTCTTTGGTTGATATGTGGGAGACCAGGGACTGTAACATGCATGGTATATACCATGGTCATCTTCAGCCAGCTCCAGATGTTTCCTGTTAAGCCTGCAAAGCTGTTTTTTTTTACACCATGGCTGTGTTGTAAAGTGAGGTCTTCTTGTAAATTAAATTTAAAGAGGGTCTGTGCTGTCTTGAATAATGATTGTTAACCATAAGTTACATTGACTGTTTGCAGCATGTCATTAGATAATGATAAATTCTTACTTTTGACACAGACATCAAAAGAGTGTTTTGGACTTTATATTTATATTCCAGTGATGACTCATTGAAGACGTCTGATGCAGTCCATTAAGACTAATGATCAGTTGGAAATGTTGTCCCTGGTGTGTTGATTACCAGAAAATGTATTAGATATAATCCTCTAAAGATGAGTGGATTATCTCTAATACAACTTGAGTGTGTTGAAAAAGGCCTTTAAATAGGCAATTTAAAAACACTAATTATTACTTGAAAGGAATCAGATTTCTTTGTGTTAAATCCACCAACAGGTCACACAGGAGACATTTTCACTTGATTGTAACTAAACCATATGGCTAGTTTCAAACTCTCGCTGCACTGCTAATGGTGTTTTCCCTCTATGCATGCACCATTATACATGGCCTACTTCCCTTTTCTTTGCTTTCCTTTTCTCCCAATCTTTATGCCAGACTTTAAACAACTCAAGTCCCTTCTTTAGTAATACATGTTGCCCTACTTTGCACTTTTGCCTCCATACTCATCTGATTATTTCCCTTTCCTCTTTTCCTCATGTACTATTCCTCCTTTAACCCTTCTTTCCAGTTTCCTCTGTCCTCACCTGCAGACTCTACCCCTTACTTTGACTTTGATAACTGCCTGTCAACCTTTTCCAGTCCCGTCAGGTGAGTGTGTGTACATAGATACATTATGTACTGCATGTGCCTCATTGCATGGAATTAATCCCAGACATTTTTTGGCCCTTATTCTCTACCTGTGCTCTGGACAACTTCTCACACACTCTCTGAGGATTACCTCTGAGAAATCAGAGCTGTCAACACACTTGCTGTTGGTACATGAATGTGGTTTGCTGGCCCTCAGCTGGTCCATATCTGTGTCCGAGGTTTGGCCGAGGTGTTGCCTGCCTTCACTGTACAGTAAGGCAGGACTGAGAAAAATTGTTTCCTGTGGGGGTTTGAAGCCCAGACCCTTTCCTCTCCTCTCCTCCCCTTCTCTCTGGGGTCCTGTCAGGCCAAGGTTATTCCCTTCTCTGATGGACTCCAGAGATGGGCTGCTAGCTGGAGGTGCTGTGTCAGTCTGTGAGTGTGTGAGAAGGCTTCAGGACTGTGTGGGATGACCGATATTGTAGTTTGCATGCATGGACAAACATTATTCTATTAAGAGACGGTAATGTGATGTCGCATCCAACAATTAGGAGTGTTTAAATGTACAAGAAAAAGGATTTTAGAATTTCTTTGAACTTTTGTCTCGTGTCAGGCTTATATTTGACCACTCCATGCCACATGTTTGACATTAAAGTACAAACAAACTGTGTGTGCAGTGAGTGAGTGAGTGAGTGAGTGAGTGAGTGAGTGAGAGGGAGTGAGAGGCAGACCAAGAGAGAGTGTTTGAGGGTAAGATTGTTTGAGGGAAACTTTAGGTTACTTGCGTAACCCCGGTTCTCAGAGTAGCATGAGTGAGAGTCTCCATATGGGATACGCCTCCCTGCGTATTCTCAGAAGCATTATCTCATTACGCCAATCCTGATTGGCTGGGGATCGAGTGTCCGCGTCACGTGGGTCCATCCCTTAAATAGCTTACGCTACGACGCGGACACCATTCCAAATAAGCACCTCTTCTGCTTCGCCCCAGCAAGAAGGGTTGTCTGGTGAGACATCTCACTCATGCTACTCTGAGAACGGGGTTACGCAAGTAACCTAAGTTTCATTCATAGCATTCGTTTCGATGTCTCAATATGGGATATGGAGACTCCCGTATTGCCAGACAAGCTTATCTCAGAAACCACCGGCACTCAGGTAGCAATGCTCCGCTCCAGCGATGGCTCAGTGCCCAGTACTGCACGTGCCACGCTCGGCGCAGAGACGTCCAGTCTATAAAACCGAACAAAAGTGAGAGGTGAAGACCAGCATGCTGCTGCACAAATGTCCTGGATTGAAACGCCTCTAAATAAGGCCCAGGAGGCAGCAAGGCCGCGAGTTGAGTGAGCACGCAGGCCCTGTGGGGCCAGCACACCCTGACACGTGTAAGCCAGAGCAATGGATTCCACAACCCAATGAGACAGCCGTTGCTTTGTCACAGGCTTTCCCCTGTGGGGGCTAGCCCAGGACACAAAGAGCTGGTCACTCCGTCGAAAACCTGCAGTCCTGTCCATGTAAAAGTGCAGAGCACGAACTGGACACAGCGCGTGCAACCGCCGTTCCTCTGAGGAAGAGAAAGGCGGGGAACAGAGCGCCAAAAGGTCAATGGGAGAGCATGAGCCAACCACCTTGGGCACAAAGGCAGGATTAGGTTTCAATAACACCCTGACACGCCCCGGGGCAAACTGAGTGCATGACGGATGCACAGAAAGCGCATGAATGTCGCCAACCCGTTTTGCAGACGCCAAGGCCAGCAGCAGCACTGTCTTCAAAGACAGATGCTTCAGGTCAACCTCCCCCAGTGGTTCAAAAGGGGGGCTAGCAAGCCCATCCAACACCACCGCCAGGTCCCATGTGGGAGTCAACGGCTTGGAAACAGGGAGCAGCCGTCGTGCACCCTTCATAAAACGGCAAACCAAAGGATGTTGGCCAGCTGTTTTACCATCAAACCCCACATGACAAGCTGCAATGGCAGCCAGGTACACCTTTATGGTGGAGAAGGCTTTATGTTTGTCAATCAAGTCCTGCAAGAATGACAAAATTGCGCCAACAGGGCACTGAAAAGAGACATGTCCCTCCCTGAGACACCACTCCTCAAACACCCTCCACTTACAGTCATACAGTGATCTGGTGGAGGAAGCCCTGGCACTCTGAATAGTGTTAATCACGCTCTGTGGGAGCCCGACTGTGTTTAAATTGCACACCCTCACGGGCCAAGCCCATAGCGCCAGACGCTCTGGGTGCGGGTGAAAGATTGTCCCCCCCGCCTGGGACAGCATGTCCCTGCGTAGTGGGAGTTGCCACGGCTGTCCGCAAAGGAGCAGATAAATCTCCGCCAGCCAGTGCATCGCTGGCCAGTGTGGAGCTATAAGAATCATCCTGCACTGGTGCTCTCTCACCCTGGATAGAGTTGGGGGTATCAGAGCCAGAGGAGGGAAAGCGTACAGGAGAGCTGACGGCCACGCGTGCGCGAGCGCGTCCACGCCGAGAGGCGCGTCTGGATCGCGTATTGAGAAAAACAGCGGACACTGCGCATTGTCTTTCGATGCAAACAGGTCCACTTCGGCCCGGCCATAGCGCGTCCACACCTGCCCCACAATGGCTGGGTGCAGAGTCCAGTTGCCGTACAGCGGCGCGCCCCTGGACAGCAAATCTGCACCGTGGTTCAGAGCCCCGGGGACATGTGTCGCTCTCAGAGACAGCAGGTGCCTGCTGCTCCACAGTATCAGTCTGCGTGCCAGCGTGTGTAAATGACGGGAACGCAAGCCCCCCTGACGGTTATATTAGGCTACCGTTGTCGTGTTGTCCGTTTCACCAGAACATGGTGTCCGTTGAGAAAGCGGCAGGAAACGCCTCAGGGCGAGAAACACCGCCAGGAGCTCGAGGTAATTATGTGCAGCGCCGGAGATCTCGCTCCAAACCCTCTCACAAACGGCCCTCCTGTGTTCCCCCCCAGCCCGAAAGGCTCGCGTCCGTGGTGACCACCTTCCGAGCCAGGACGGTGCCCAAGGCTACTCCCTGCGCCAAGAAAGCCGGATGCCTCCAGCGGCGCAGCGCCATTCCGCACTCCACAGTAACCGTTACCCTCCGTGCGCCATGACGCACAGGATCCAGCCTGAGGGAGGTAACCCAACGCTGGAAATCCCTCATAAACAGGCGGCCCAGTGGGATCACCAGAATAGCCGCCGCCATAAGCCCAGAACCTCAGACATATCCTGAAAGCAACGGACGCGTAGTCGAAAATGCGCGAGACAAGCCCTGATAACCCTCCCTCTCTCCGCCGACAGGCGGCTGTGAAGGACACCGAGTCCAGAGATAGCCCCAGAAATATTATATTTTGCACTGGGGAAAGCACATCTTTCTGTGTTATATAAAACCCAGATGGTCAGAGGGTGATGAGGATGGCGTTTGCGTCACAGACTCCTGCTCTGACTGTGCCAAAAGGAGCCAATCGTCCAGATATGTAGCCAGACGGAGACCCTGCCGCCTTAACGGGGCTACAGCTGCTTCGGTACACCTCACGAACACCCTCGGGCTCAGAGACAGACCGAAGGGAAGCACTCTGTACTCGTAACAGACACCCCGAAAAGCGAACCTCAGATATTTCCTGTGCGGAGGATAGATCGCAATATGGAAATACGCGTCTTTCAGATCGACAGATGTGAACCAGTCGCCCTGGCGCACCAGACGAAGCAGAGACGCATGAGTGAGCATCCTGAATTTGTATTTTCGGAGGTATTTGTTCAGAGCCCGCAGGTCCAGGATAGGGCGAATTTCGTTCCCTCCCCGTTTCGGGACCAGAAAATACCTGGAGTAAAAGCCGCTCCGACTCAGCTCGGGGGGCACTACACATATCGCTCTCCTTTCTAACAGCGAGATAATTTCCTCCTGTAGAACGCGAGCTGACTCCCCCCCGGCCTGTGTACAGAGTATGCCCGAGAAGCGAGGGGGGGTAACAGCAAATTGAAGCCTGTAGCCCCGAGATATTGTTCTCAGTACCCAGGCTGAATTTGTGATAGCTGTCCATCTCTCTCTCTGATAAGAGAGAGGAGTGGCAGCCCCCAACGTGTCCCTTACACTCTGTGCCCTCATTAACTGAGCTATGAGGCCATCTAGTGGCGGGACTCGGGAACGACCCGTGGTCGGCAATGCGCATGCGCGAAGTGTTAGTGCACTGACGGGGTCGTTGGCATCCCGCGTCTCGAGAGGAGCCGTGGCTCCTCTCTGGAGCGGTGAAGCCACTGAGCCGCTTATTGCTTTTTTGTTCATTTTTTCGAACTGCGCCCTCGACATTATGTCTGGATGCGACAGTGAAACATGCTTTAATTCTGTTGAACAGAGTGAGTGTGTGCTTAGGTGACTTGGGTGGGGGGCAGGGCCTGCCATCGCCGCAACAAAGTCTCCGCTTCCCTTGGAGGGGACGCGCCCGTCTGGCAGCGCGCGCCACAACGGGGAGCGTGGGGGCATCACACTTACGAACAGAAAACGTGGGGCTGGTGAACGGGGAACTTCCAGCCCCGACGCAGGTGGAGAGAGCTCGGTTGTCAAACCGCCCTCTTCTTCTTTTTTACCTGCTGAAAAGCTGCCTGGGCTGGCTGTCCCGGGGGGGCAGTCGTCTGCGCAGGAGCTTTTCTGGGCCAGCTCCCTCTCGCCTTCTGCTGGGGTGGGGCAGCTGGGGCGGGCTGGGGATCTGGCCGCTTGGGGACTTTGAACTGAGCAGACCGCGAGACAGCTTGAGAGAAAGACTGGCGCGTGGCTGGAGGCGGGGGGGCTCGGCTTTCGAGGGAGGCAAAGTTGAAGAGCTTCGTCCTCTTCTTCTTCGCCTCACACCTCTGCTGCATTGAGGCCAGAGCGGTGCCGAAGACCCCGTCAGGGACGACGGGCATGTCCAAAATGTCCTCTTTTTCCCTGTCAGACAGGTTCGTCAGGTTGAGCCATCTAGCCCTTTCCTGTAGAACCATTAGCCCCATAGTTTACTGTGGCCTGGACTGCACAGCGCTGCAGCGGAGGCAGATGTCCGTGATCACAGTTATCTCTTCCACACAGCAGGCTCTGGTTTGGTGACCATGTCCTCACACAGCTCGCTTGGTACGCTGTGAGCATGGAGGAGACAATTCAGAGCTCTTACCGCTAAAGCTGCCGCTTTATACGCCTCTCGTTCAAGGCAGACTGGAAACGGTCCGCCTTCGACGGCAGTGGGGGGTCGTGAGGTTGCCGCAGTCACCGGGGTGGAGGTGGGCTGCAACCAACGGCTCCATCGGGGGCATGCGGGACATTCCAAGCTTCTCCATGCCCTCAAACTCCAGGGAGGAGATCCCTGACGGGTCTTACCGCTGAAAGGGAGGTGTTTCCACGAAGAGGATACCTCTTCCAGCAGTTCAGGAAAAACTGGAAGTAGCTGTTTTGCCGACCTCTTGGTCAGGGGCAATTTCTTCCCCTCATAGCGTGATCTGGTGGGCTCCACCACGACCGCGGGCCAAGGGATGTTCAGCCTGGACGCAGCGCGTTTACACACGTCCTGCATGTCCATACTGGGAGCGGGGGAAGCTGGTACACTTCCGTCCTCGTCTCCGAAGGCAGACACAGCATCAGGCTTGACAGCCTGGGCGGAGGGGATGAACATTTCAAACTCGTCCTCGTCATCCTCTGATATGAGGAGCTCCGAGGAGTCCTCGTCCTCGTAGTCCAGCTCGAGTACGTCCTCCGCGAGCGGGGCCGCCGGGCCCAGCTCCAGCTGTGAGCCCCAGCTGGGACCGGCGCACGGTACGGCATCCGCACCAGACACCTCATTGCCGGCCGGCAAATTGGTGTTGGGCAGGTATGGGTCCTTCCCCGACAAGCTAGCTTGGCGCGCTAGCCGTCGGCGAAGGCTCTTCATGGTAAAGCAGGCACAATGCCTGCACGAACCAGGGGCTTCAACGGCCAGGCGGGCGTGTTCCAGCCCGAGGCAACAAGAGCAGACCTGGTGTGTGTCCCTGCTCGAAATTTTGTTACCACAATGGCAAAGTCGAGCCCCTGAGTCTTCGTGTCCTCTGGTGTGAGGGACGTCAGAAGACATCTTCGTTAGCAGGAGTGCTAAACGCGAAGATACTGAGCAGTAGCTGGTGTGCTAACGCGCAGAAATAGCCTTACCGTGAAACGGCTAGGCGGATAACGCTCCAGTCTGTGGTGAGACCGAAGAGTCGTGTCGAAGGCAGCTAGCGCCCGGCGACGGAGAAGTTAGCTAGGATGGCTCCGGTCTGTGGACAGTTTAGCTAGCTAGCCTGCACGACTGAGATATGCTTCGAAGCGAGAAGAGGTTTTAGAATGGTGTCCGCGTCGTAGCGTAAGCTATTTAAGGGGGATGGACCCACGTGACGCGGACACTCGATCACCAGCCAATCAGGATTGGCGTAATGAGATAAATGCTTCTGAGGAATACGCAGGGAGGCGTATCCCATAGTGAGACATCGAAACGAATGCTATGAATGAGAACTGGCGCTTTTCCATTACGTTACTACATGGCTGTTTGGATATTGTAGCATATTGGGAACAAATATCACAGAATTTCTCTGGCTTGTAATTTAAATTTGACTAGATTTGTATAACATGGCACTGCAAATGTACAGCTCCTTTGTTGCCATAGTATCAACCACGATTGGTTAAGCAGAGCTGGAGAGTTTTGTTGTGAGTACACCTCTATATATGAGCTACCCAGGTGCCCCCATTATGTTTTTTTAGTCCTTCGTGTCCTTGGCTACTAGCAACTGCATGAAGGAGGGGTCGGGGCGGTACGAGATCACGGAAGGCTTGTATCATGTGGATTTGCAAGCAGTGTTGTTGTCATTAATTAGAATATTCCTCATGGGGGCGACACAAACCCTGCACTTTAGCTTAAAATAAATAAAACAAAATACAAATCTGCATTATTGCTTTGGATATACTCATATATTTAGGTAAGGCAGTAGTGTTGTTGTCTGAGTTGTTTTTTTATTGATTCACAAAATGAATACATTATTTTTCTAATTTATTAATAGTTTAGTAGTAAAAGATATTGGATGGTAGCTGAAGGCATTACATTAATCAGGCATCCAAATAACCTATTAGCCTATAGAATATATAGCATATTTGTGGTTTTTGTAATGTGTTCAGAGTTTTTGTAATCAATAATAAGTATGAGATATCGTATCTGAGGACTCTTTTTTTGTACACCCTGGACAGGTTGCCAGTATGTCACAGTGCTCTATTCATAAAATTGCTAATTTGAGATCCACATTTTAACCAGTTTAGAATTGTCATGGGCAAATAGTTTGAAGTCTGCCACTGTATAAAATATGAATTAGATATTTTTGTGTAGTTCCTGCTATTGAGAGGATACATAATTAATCTTGAAACTGGGATGTGAAAGCACAATTTAAACAAGCTTGGTCAGCAAGAACCATTCACTTCTCTAGCTCTTAAGACAACTGAAGCCAAAAAACGTGGTCAGCTGTAGCTAATTAATGCTTAAGTGTGAATTGGCAAAACTACAAAGTGAAGATTCCTAGCTGTTGTCTGCATGCCAGTGTGTGTACTATTTACAATCAGTCAAAGATGACTTAGTCTCCTTTTCTGTTCACGCAGAAATACATTTGTTTATGATTGGTACAAATTCATTGTGTTAAACATCATGTAGACACCCAACACAGGCCTTCAGGTTAAGTTATTAAAAATAAAGACAATAAATCACAATAAGACATTATTCTCATATCATTCAGCTTTTGCTATTATATTGACATTAGCTTAATGTCAAAAACTTTGAATATGGACTTCTGATTTTGCACTATATCCTCCTTCTAATTCCACATTGACATCAATGTGGCTGCAGTTCACCGCTATAACCAAACATCTTTTTCTCTTTATAGCTGCTGACATCTGTGAATGGTTAGTTGACTCTTCCGAGCTTACAGTTGCAGTATGACAGTCAGCAGATCACACAGATCATTGTTCTTCCACAAAGAAAATTTCTCTGTGAACCAAGTAGAGTTTTTGCTATCCTATTTTCTTGTTTTATTTTTACAATAACTTTGCCGCGTGCTGTTTATCTGCTTGGAACGTATTTCCTGCGTGTGTTTCTCCTGTGCAGTCATAGTGTGGAGATAGTCCTTTTGAGACTAAGCTACATGTATGTGAAACTCACTGTAGAAAGGAAGTCAACTCTTCTGGTTCATTACATGCAGTGAATTGCTCATTATTAGCAAAGAAAAAAGGGGTGGCAGCCAGTAAAAACCCAGGCTGGGCCATAAAACGCTTCACATATTGAGGAGTGGAATATTATTAATTACTTTAAAACCGCTCATGGGTGCAGTGGGTCCTGGGGGGGCAGTAAACCTCTGCTAATTCATTTTTGGTGGTGGAGCTCAGGTGCAAAAATGGCAGCAGGAGTAAATCATATAATGAAAGCAATAATGAGTAGTGGGTGACTAATGGCCTCAGTCCAGTTTTGGTGTTTTATTGTCAGGACTCATTCTTAATGGTTTTTGGTTGTAAAAATTTAAGTTTGAATAACACAGTAAAAGCCCTTTGGAGGTAGTAATCCAAAAATAATTGGAAAGTAGCGGGATTTTTCATAATTCACTATCTTCTGTCACTATCTTCTGTCACCATCACCAGTAGTCTCTCCTAACCTCATGCAACATTTCTTGCTTACTCATGGTTACTTAACTGTGTCCTCATTACGGTATGTTCCTCTGTCAAATAAATGGACAGTAGAGTGCATAACCTACATTCCCAAAAAATAAAATAAGAAAGTCTAAAGTTGTATTTGAATAAATGTTCCAACAGAAATCCAATGTAGATTTGGGGCCCAAGATGTCGCTGGCAGACAGGATGAAGATCCTTAAAGACAAGGAGGAGCAGTGGAAGAACAAAGGCAAAGGAGCAGCCAATGACTCGGTCCAGTTCACTGTGGCTGGACGCATGGCCAAGAGAGGTGAAACTGCAGTGTGTTAACTCAGTGTGGCTTGACACAAGTTGAGCATGCTTATTGTTCTGCTGCGAGAGGAAAAGTCAGTCTCGAAAACCCTCTGTGCTGCTACATGACGTAGTGTCTTTTTTAGGTCGTAGACTTTGCTTTACACTGGTCTTTTTTATCTTAAGAAAATGCGAAGTAAAAGTTGAAAGTTTTGAAAAAAAGGAAAACCTAACTAACCAATATGATTTTGTGAAAATGGACAAACAATAATTGCCGCCTTTATAACAGTATATAACAATTTTTGCTGCATCACATTATTATCCTCCATAAAGAGCTACTCAGCCTGCAGTGGTTTACTTACACCCCATTAGATGGTCAGGGATATCTTCAGGGTTGTTGGGATAACAGTGGGAAACATGATAACAAATCTAAAAACCATTCCCTTTAAAGCTGCAATGACAGGTCAATCAATCGATAAGGCAATTGACAGAAAGATAATCTGCACCATTTCTTCAGGCAACATTCCCTTTTTTTTTTTAGTTTCTCTAATACAGAGATCTTTAACGGGGTCCTCTGAGTCACTGCATGGGGACTTCCAAATTGTTGTTAATATTTGAAAGTTTCCAAAAAATATAAATAAAATATAAATCCCCATTGCTAATAGGCTTACTGGCCTATGGGTAAAGTAGTAGCTTAGGCAGCCATCCACAGATACAGTATGTCCTTAGGATTCACTGTGCCACATGTATGTTTAACATTAAAAGATGATTTATAAAAAAAACATGCAGACAATTATTATTTTAATAGCTTAGTATTCTATGCACTAAAAAGGTATGTATAAAGGTATTAGGCTGCCCTACACTTTATTGTAGACCCAGTTTAATATGCAACTTCATTCAGGGGTCCCTGCTCTGTCTGTCTTTTAAAGTAATTGACAGATTAGCTGGTAATGAAATTTACTGTTAATTGCATTTTCGCCCTGTTCTTCTTCCTCCAGGTCTTGTGACAGATACCGGTAAGGAAGAGTCACCTCTTAGTTCCATCAAGAGATCTAATGCCACGCCTGTGAAGCCACAACAAGGTAGTTAATCAATAAAGTGATGAACCGGTCAGTCTGTTATTACAGCAGACATTGTGAATATTTAAATATTGATACTTGAACAGGACTCTTATGTGTCACAAGGTGCTACTAAGTCTAGATAACCCAGATTTATCTTTATATTTAATAATTTTAGCATTTTCTAATAGCATTTGATACCTTTTTAAAAGAAAATTAATGCCAACATTGTATTTTTTTTTTAATTGTAACACTGAGCGTACTAAGCCTCGATTAATCAGGCCTCGGTTTGTTTTTGCTGGACAGAAATCTCCAGTAGAGCCGATGTCAAGGTGGAAGGCGATAAAAGGCTCGACAAGCTAGAGTCTTTCCTCGACAAGCTCCACAATAAAGGTACAATCCCCCTGTCTGATGTGGTCTTCCTCATGAGATATTTGAATACACATTGAGTTATTATGGATCTATTGTGCGTGTGTGCAAAGAAGAAGTCCACACACATATACACACACGCACACATGGATATCCAACGTATCTGAATCACCTTACCATGACCCTTTTCTTGTCCTGTTTGCCAAATTCATCATTAGCAAGAGAAAAGTTCTGTGTAACACTTCCTGTTCCATTCTTCCTAATTCCTGCCTTGGTGTGTGGGTCAGGCGTGAGTAAGAGCAAGACATCCACCGTCGAGGTGACAGCAGAGATGGAGAAAGAAGTGATGACCCTGGATGATGACGAGACGTTCGGCAACTTCTACAAATCTGTCTCACCGTCCACACTCCTTGACTCCAGTGTGGTTATGACAGAGGAGGACCTCAGCCAGATCCAGGCCGATACACCAAAGTTAGTTTATAATACTCATAACAACAATGAATGACAATCAACCATTTCAACAACTTATAATTCCGTATTTCTCTTAAATGTCATTTTCAGGTCCTTGGGGGCTTGAGTTAAAAATGACCACTGTTTTGTGTATGCATGTCTTCAGGCTCACCTCAGCTGTAGCAGAACACAAGCGAGCAGTGCGACCAACGAGAAGGAACCAGGGCTCCAGGAACCCTCTGCGGGCTCTGGCTGCCCGCAACGACATCCGCCAGGTCTACACCGAGCAGAGGCTTAATGTAGCCTCGCTGGAGACCAAGAGGATCCAAGTGGAGAGGAGTAAGACTGCAAAAACGATTGCTATGTTATTAAGATTCTAACCCTAGCTAGGCTGTAGAGTTTTATATGGCCCAACAGCTTCCAAGCACCACAAAATGTTTAGTCCACAACCAAACTTTGCTGTGTAAGGACTTTACCAAGTTATGTCTAGGTCCCGATAAGCTTACAAGGTTCCAGTGGCCTTTAGTGCTTTCTGAAGGTTGCAGTTTTCTCTAAAACTTTAACAATAACATAAAGACAAAAACAATCGCATCATGCACGTACAAACGGCCACATGGAAATTGAAGACACCAAAATTGCAGTTGGAGTGGTGAAACAAAACAAATCTTTTACCAGTACAACTGCCATTTTGGTGTCTTAAATTTCCATGCGGCCGTTTGTATGTGCATGCAATAATATGCAGTTCATTTCAAACAATTTATTTTGTCTCCTGTCCCACACTCAAATAAAATCTGCCACAAAACAGGTTCTCTACCTGAAACACAGCCCAGGTTGTTTAATTTTCAGTAAACACATTAACTCAAAGCTGGATTAGCTGTACTCAAGCACTGAAGCTGTTCTGAAGGTACAAGCTGCTGTATGCATTACCTGCTTGATATTCATATGCTGTATTTCGCAAGTTTAGTCTGCTGTGTGTGTATTTTCTATATTCGGTTCCTCTTTATAGATTCTCTTCACTTGTCTGACCTCAGTGACCTTTTCACAGGTTACACAGGAAATAAGAGGAAGTGAGCACCACAGCAATGTGTAGGCTGTCTAGTATATAGCGCACATGAAAGAAGAAATTCGGGAACTTGTCCTATCTCTCCTCCAGCTGTTTGTCTTTATTTGTTATAATTAGTGAGATGGCAGATTAGATCATGGAATAGTAATGATCAGTGTGTCACTTCAACTGTGTTTATTTCTAATCATCACTGGTGCTCTTCTTTTCTCTCATCAAAGTGGCAAAACACTCCAAAACAAACCTGGCTGATGTGGCATTGGCAGGCCTCGCCAGCAAGGAGAACTTCCGCAAGATCAGCCTGCGCAGTGTGAAATCCACCGATGTTGTGACCAACAACAGTACGCTGCCTTTCAACAAGCTCATGCTTGTGCGCGTCAAAGGTCAGAAATGCAGACGAATGAACTGTATGTTTATTTTCTAGTAATATTTGTTGAATGGAGGTGTGATGTGGCAGCACAGTGTCCCAATGGTTATTACTGTAGCCTTGCAGCAATAAGGTACAGGGTTCAAAACCATGTAGTCCCAGGCCTGTGGAGTTTGCATGTTCTTCCCGTGTCTGCATGGGGTTTTCTCTAGGTGCTCCGGTTTCCCCAAACAATGGGAAGTCGCTTTGGATAAAAGCGTCAGCTAAATGTAATGTAATGTAATGATATATGGGGATCTAGAAAAAGAGCAAAAACACACAACACTTAGAAGTGCTGTTAAAGGGAAACTCCCACGTGTGTGGCTGGGTTAGCTTGGTGGGTAGAGCAGGCACACATATATACTGAGGTATATGCCTTGATGCGGGGGTCCAGGCTTCAAATACAACCTGTGGTGAATTCCTGCACGTCTTTACCTTCTATCTCCCCTATCTCAGCTAGCTGTCCTATCAAATGAAGGCAGAAAAGACCCAAAAAATTATCTTAAGTCTTTATAAGTCTTTTTTTAAAACTCCCAAGTGTGTTACTTGTGTCTAAAGAAAGGTAAATTAATAAACTACAAACCAATTATATTTGTTACAGATCTATACAGTGTATACTATACACTATATTAAACAGTGATTTATGTTTCAGATTCAGCCTACTGAAGTATAAACTGCTTTGTCATTGTCTGTAGGTCGGAGACACATCCAGGTACGCCTTGTGGAGCCCACAGCCCACTCTCTCAACAGTGGCGACTGCTTCCTTCTCATAACACCAAAGCACTGCTATATGTGGAGTGGAGAGTTTGCCAATGTCATTGAGAAAGCTAAGGTAGTGAACCTTAATGAAGAACCAGTTTTTGTTTGAGTGACAGGCGTTGACACAGCATGATATATATTCTCCACTTGAATACAGACATGACATGTGCAATATGCTTTCTGTGACCAGGCGTCGGAGATGGCAGCGTTTGTTCAGGCTAAGAGGGACCTCGGGTGTAAGGCCTCCCAGGTGACAGTGCTGGAGGAGGGTATCAACACTGACAGCAGATGGGCCAAAGAGTTCTGGAGTCTACTGGGAGGACATACCCAATACAGAGGTTCATACTTAAACAGAGACACTGTCTCTCTTTAACATCATCAGCTCAAGCATAAAGAGTTTAATACAGTACATACAAAAGTAATGTTAGTGACAACTGCAGTCTCTGTTTCATAACACATTTTAAAATTTAATTTTATGCTTTGATTTGTTCTTTTCCTTAAGAACACCTGATTTGAATGGTTTTGTGTTTTCGGGCCCCTGACAAATTACACATATGCTTACTCTGCTCCTTGTGCTGTGTGTGTGTTGTAGGTGCAGGGGAGCCAGAGGAGGATGAGCTGTATGAGAGTGGGGTGGTAGACTCTAATGGAGTATACAGACTTCAGGGAGACAAACTGGTGCCTCATGAAGATGCCTGGGCCTCCATCCCAAGTGTCTCCTTGCTCGACTCTAAAGAGGTAACACCAATACTCGAGTACTGACCTCATATGTCTGGGAAGTTTTGACAAGTGTGGACAAATATTTGTATTCATTTTGCCACTGGAAAAGTCTGGGACCTACATAGAAAGTGTGAAAATGCATAGTATAAAATGTCCATGAAGCACCCATAATAGCCCAGACAGACATTTCAATAAAACATTGTTTCTCTTGTTTTGCATGTTGTAAAAACCACAATCCATCTCCTCTCCCCCTTCCCTCTGCTGCCTACAAACCACACCAGGTCTTAGTGTTTGATTTTGGCTCCGAAGTGTACGTATGGCACGGGAAAGATGTGCCCTTGGGTGACAGAAAAGTTGCCGTGAAACTGGGCAAACAGCTTTACAGTGGCAGCTATGACTACAGCAGCTGCAGGGTCAACCCTTTAGATGCTTCCTGCCTGAATACGGATGTGCCTATGTGAGTATCACATGTTAATCCTACCACCTTTTGTAACAGTTAACACAATGGTACACTGTGGTCCACTTTTTAGTATTTACCTTAGACATTTTTGACTTAATAAATGCAGTTTTATGTGATATGTGGGCATGAATGGAGAACAAAGATGGGTTAAGGGTTAGATTATTGGTTGTGTTATTGAAGGCCGTGGTGGTTTCATCTGGCTAGTACAGCTGCACAGAGGAGACATTTTTTTAAATGACTTCCTTGTGCGATTGTGTGTGTGATTTCCAGGCAGGGGGAAGGTCGTCCGAGCTGGACTCTGTTTGGCCGGCTGTCGGAGCACAATGAGACATCCCTGTTCAGAGAGAAGTTCCTGGACTGGGCTGAGAGGAAGAAGGAGGAAGGTGCTCAAACTGAGGAAATCAAGGTAGATGAGATTAGACTATATGTGCATTTTGATTTGTTGGGTGTTTTTGTGGAATAGTCTGAATGAATTGAGGGCTGGCAGTAGCTCAGTCCGTAGGGAGTTGGGTTGGGAACCGGAGGGTCACTGGTCCAAGTCCCCGTATGGACCAAAAAGTAGGGAGTGTGGATTGGTGACTGGAGAGATGCCACTTCACCTCCTGGGCACTGCCAGGTGCTCTTGAGCAAGGCACCGTACCCCCCCAACCGCTCAGGGCGCTGGTTCGGCTGGCAGCCCACTCACTCTGACATCTCTCCATTAGTGCATGTACAGATCCTGAGCGTGTGTGTAGTTCAGGACTGTGTGTGATAATTAACAAAGTGTGGACACAGAGTGTAAATTGTAATTTCCCCATTGGGGATCAATAAACAGATTAAAATTAAATTTAAAATTAAATCAATGTGCTAATATGTTGCAGTTTAAAAAAGAAGGTACGACTTTTTTTTTTTTTAAGGTACAGAGGTGAGGAAGGAGAATGATAATCACTTGATGATGTCAGTGCTGCTTGATTTTTGTTTTTCTTTGGTCCCCCTTATCCTAAAGCAACACTAGAGAACCTGTTCTGCTTCGCCCCCCCCCCCCCCCCCCCCCCCCCCACAGGTTGGAAGCGGAATGTTCCATTCACATTACATTCTCCAGTATATTCAAACTTCAGATCCTACCTGATCTGGCAAACTTGTATAATGTAACGTAATGGACAATTCCACTCCCAACCTGTAGGGGGCCCAAAACGGAAAAAAGTTCTCTAGTGTTGCGGTAATAGCTAGATAACGTAGGACGTAAATTGGAGTGGTCTTTTTGTATTGTTTAAAATGGTTTATCTTGTTTGACTGTGATATAATTTAGAGGTGGGGGGGGGGTAGCCTAGGGCTTCTACCTATCCCTTTTTCAACAGTGTATATTTTTTGTTATACATTTTCTTTTAAACATATATATATATATATATATATATATATATATATATATAATTTGGAACCACCTTCTCATTCAATGCGTTTTCTTTATTTTCATGACCGTTGTTTACATTATAGATTATCACTGAAGGCATCTAAACTATGAATGAACACATGTGGAATTATGTACTTAACAAAAAAGTGTGAAATAACATGTTTTATATTCTAGTTTCTTCAAAGTAGCCATCCTTTGCCTTTTTGATATTGCTGCAAACCCTTGGTGTTCTCTCAATGAGCTTTATGAGGTAGTC
>NC_045753.1:19403291-19403530 GCF_008692095.1 Etheostoma spectabile
GTTTTCACTTCACAGGTGGGCCTTGTCAGGGTTAATTAGTGGAATTTTTTGCCTTATTAATGGAGTTGGGACCATTAGTTGTGTTGTGCAGAAGTCAGGTTGATACACAGCCAAATGCCCTATTGGACTACTGTTAGAATTCATACTATGGTAAGCACCAATCAGCTAAGTAAAGAGAAACACGTGGCCATCATTACTTTAAGAAATGATGGTCAGTCAGTCTGGAAAATTGCAAAAAC
>NC_045753.1:19403540-19404185 GCF_008692095.1 Etheostoma spectabile
TCCCCAAGTGCAGTTGCAAAAACCATCAGTCTCTACAACAAAACTGGCTCACATGAGGACCACCCCAGGAAAGGAAGACCAATACCTCTGCTGCTGGAGATAGTTCTCTGAAGTCACCAGCCTCAGAAATCACAAGTTACAGCAGCTCAGATTAGAGACCGATGAATACCACACAGAGTTCTGCAGCAGACACATCTCTAGAACAACTGTTAAGAGAAGACTGCGCAAATCGGCCTTCATGGTCAAATAGCAGCTAGAAAACCACTGCTAAGACAAGCAGAAGAGATTTGTTTGGGCCAAGAAACATAAGGAATGGACATTAGACCACTAGAAATCTGTGCTTTAGTCTGATGAGTCCAAGTTTGAGATTTTGGTTCCAACCGCCATGTCTTTGGGCGATGGAGAAAAGGTGACTGGATGGATTCTACATGCCTGGTTCCAACTGTGAAGCATGAAGGAGGAGGTATGATGGTGTGGGGGTGCTTTGCTTTTGACAATGTTGGGGATTTATTCAAAATTGAAGGCATACTGAACCAACATGGCTACCACAGCATCCTGCAGCTGCAAGCCATCCCATCCAGTTTGCGTTTTGTTGGACCATCATTTATTTTTCAACAGGAAAATGACCCCAAACACACCTCCAGG
>NC_045753.1:19404195-19404349 GCF_008692095.1 Etheostoma spectabile
GGGCTATTTGACCAAGAAGGAGAGTGATGGAGTGCTGCGCCTCCACAGTCACCGGACATGAACCCAATTGAGATGGTTTGGGGTGAGCTGGACCGCAGAGTGAAGGTAAAAGGGTCAACAATTGCTAAGCATCTCTGGGAACTCCTTCAAGACT
>NC_045753.1:19404359-19406504 GCF_008692095.1 Etheostoma spectabile
CATTTCAGTTGACTACCTCTTGAAGCTGAGAATGAAGAGAATGCCAAGAGTGCGCAAAGCAGTAATCAGAGCACAGGGTGGCTATTTGGAAGAAACTAGATTATAAGACATGTTTTCACTTTTTTGTTAAGTACATAATTCCAAATGTGTTCATTCATAGTTTTGATGTCAGTCATGAAACAGTCATGAAAATAAAGGACACTCATTGAATGAGAAGGTGTGTTCAAACTTTTGGCCTGTGTGTGTATGTATGTATACATATATATATTTCTTCTATTAATCAATCAAAAAAAATTCATTTATTTACTAAGGGTGTTTGCATTTGATTTAACAGTAACTCTGTGTTAGTGTAAATCATTGACAGCTTTCATAAATCTGATTTGCTTGTTTCTTTTATTGTCTTGTTGCCAGTTGATCTGTACGTATCGGACCATCTGTTTTTAAAGGAATTAAAAAGAAACACTGCTCCTGTAGCTGCTTAATGCATGAATATTACTAAAGTCACAAATTTAAAACTGACCAAAAGCATTATTTGTCTGCTCAGAGCCCAGTCCACTCTATTGAACGCCCCCCACTGGACTTGGAACTGCAGCCATGTGACGCCAAGGCCCTGCTGGACAACGAGCCAGAGCCGGTGAAGACCGTTCTGGAGGGGGTCAACGTGCAGCGGGGCCACGGCCTGGTGAGGTCAGATGATGGCAGACAGGCGGAGTTGGCCACAATAGCTGTAGACGCCTGGCACATCAAAGAGCACGGTGAGGAGGAACTGCCCAAAGAGAGCCTGGGCCAACTGCACGAGGGCGACGCCTACATCATTCGTTGGAAGTACTCTATTACCACACTTGGTGAGTCAAAGATTTGGCACAGAGTTAGCCTGAAATACAGTGCATGTGTGAATTGGAAGGTTTGAAAATGATGACAAAGCAGTAAGACATGGCAGAAAATTAATGGCACTGACTTCAATTGTTAGTCGTGATGAAGTGCAACTGAAAAACAGCAGCTGTGCTTAGAGCAAAGAGGCAAATTTAAGTGTAGTTGACAAGGCTTGAAAGAAGACTTACGTTTTGGCAGACGTCCATCAGCTTTACTCTGGTTCTGTTGTGTCCTGTTTTGTCAGTGGGTAAGCGACAGAAACCCGGGGAGCTGAGCGCCGGTGCTCCTGGAAGAGAGAGGACTGCTTGTTTTTTCTGGCAAGGCCGTCACTCCAGCGTCAGTGAGAAAGGAACCTCGGCTCTAATGACGGTGGAGCTGGGCAGCCACAGGGGGTCACAAGTGGGTATCAGTTCATCACGGCCACACACAATCAAAAAAATGTCACGTTTCAATGGTAAAGTTCCTGATTAGAACTCATAAGTCAAGTAGGATTTTAATCAAAGTGTCTTTCTATGAATGTTTGTATCTGATTGGCTGTCCAGGTGTTGGTGAGTGAGGGAAAAGAGCCGCCGTGCTTCCTCCAGCTCTTCCAGGGAGGTTTGATCATCCACAAGGGCAGCAGAGAAGACAGTGCCAAACTCACAGGTAAAAACAGTCAGTGGTGCGGTGTAATACCAAATGGCGAGTAGGGACTTTAATTTTATCAATGTCAAATAAACACATCTTCTCACCATGTCTGCGTCACCTCTCCAGATGGCTGGAGGTTGTTCTGTGTTCGTGGTGAGGCAGAGGTGGAGGCCTCACTGGTGGAGGTAGATTGCCAGCATGCCAGTCTGCGCTCTCGGGCTAGCCTGGTTCTTCTTAGTGCTCAGAAAGGTATTCTCTACTTGTGGCATGGCTGTAAAGCTCATGACAGTGCCAGGCAGGTGGCCAAAAGAGCGGTGGACAAACTAACCGAGAGGTAAGAAATATAGGCAGACGGCTCATTAGAGGATGTGTAGTTGAAGGACATATGTGGACCAACAGTTTATCTGTTTGTGTTGCCAAGGTGTCCCTCAGAGTTAGGTCTGAGTAGCACCAGCAGCGTGACAGTTGAGGAGGTGGAGGAAGGATCTGAACCTGCAGAGTTCATTAAGGCTTTGGGCCCGCAGGACAAGAAGGCCTACGACTGTATGCTGCAAGGTGTGCCCTCACATTCACATACTCAAAACCATTTCCCAAATGTTCAGCAAAAAAATGGAGAGAAAGTTCTTTATTCCGTGTGTGTGTGTG
>NC_045753.1:19406514-19409193 GCF_008692095.1 Etheostoma spectabile
TGTGTGTGTGTGTTCTCCAGATCCAGGGAAGTACAATTACACACCGCGGCTGTTCTGGCTGAGCGCCAGCTCCGGGATGTTCGAAGGGGAGGAGCAGCTGTGTCCAGCCAGGGTGATGGAGGGAGTCATGGCCATGCCCTTCCTGCAGGAGAACCTCTACTCCGCACAACAGCCAGGTACCACACACACAACTGTAGCAATGTTGTGATTGTGGATAAACGGGAGAATAGATCAATGTAAAACTATTTTTGATATTATCTTATCCTAGAATAAGGTTACATTGCCAGTTGGATCAATACTCAAATAAAAAGGTATCTGTATCTCCTGTTTACCTTCTTATTGATTTAATAATAAATACGTATCTTAGTTATGCTAGTTGTCAGTGACTGTAGTGTAAAATCCAATAGTTTGAAGATTTGCACCCTTGTAAGTCATTTGTCTAAAGAATTTGGATATACAGTACATCATGAAAAATACAGTGTCTGTGCTGAGTTACCCTTAATCTAAATTAGAGATATTTTGTAAAAAGAGTCTTGGCAGGTTTCTCAACTTGCGTGCAAACATGTCACATGGGCGCCTGGTTAGCTCACCTGGTAGAGCATGCGTCCGTATATAGAGGTTTACTCTTCAACGCAGCAGCCAAGGGTTCAATTCCAACCTGCGGCCTTCTGCTGCGTGTTGTTGTTAAAATACACATGGTTCCCTGTTTGGACCTTGTACTAATGAGAGCTAAACAATAAGGTGCTGGTGTTTGGAATACTTTTACACAGGCTTCTCTGTTAGATATGTGAGTGCTCTGCTGTCTTACTTCTCCAGCCCTGTTCCTGCTGGATAACCGTATGGAGGTGTACCTGTGGCAGGGCTGGCAGCCCGAAGACACACAGTGTACCGGCTCTGCAAAGATGCGCTGGAACAACGAGAGGAAGTGTGCCATGGAGACCGTGCTGCAGTACTGCAAAGGTCAGTCTGTCTACAGTAATGGATTAGGACATTTTTAGCAGCCTAACAGTTACCTAAGTAGTCTTCAAAAAACACTGCTATTTCATTTCTTTTTAATGCCATCAGTATTTTGAGCACACACTACTTACCCCCTATACAGTAGATATCTGAATTTGAATACATCTTCTACACTGTGGTCTGATTTACAGAAAAGAACCCTCGGCGCCCCCCTCTGGCATATCTGGTCCTGGCAGGCTGTGAACCTCTCACCTTCACCAACATCTTCCCGTACTGGGAGAACAACACCAGTATCACGTCAAAGGTGCAGAAATACTTTTGGAAACATTTTGTTCTCATTGTGATGTCTCAGTTTTTACTTATCCGTATTGTCCCAGGATCACAGCGTAGACAGGAGGCTGCTGAGCTCCATGTAGGTGACACTAGAAAGAATCCAAATCATCTCACTTAACCAGATCTGTTCAGATAGTGTCATCCCCCAGGTTTGTCTTTTTAAAGCTGGCATGCAGAGTCATGTGTAGGGTAAAGCCAGTGAAGAAAAAAAAGTGGAGAGTAGAACGCAGCAAAACAGAGTTTTTAAATCAAAAGTAAAAGTAAGTAAAGTTTGAAATCAGTCTATGGTTGAAATGCCTAATTTATCGTCTCTGTTAAAGTCACCGTTTTGGATTGAAACCACTGGCATATCAGCCACAATTAACTCCAAAGCGCTGTATTCTTTCCAGCAGGAATTATCCATTTGAACAAATTTTGATACTAATTAAATCATTTGTGTAAGATGCTAAAAAAATAGACCTATTATGTGTGTACACAGACTGAGAACTCCAAGAACAAGGTGATGCTAGTAAAGGAGGCGCTGTCTCAGCTCAGTAAGCAGCAGTACTCCATCGAGGAGCTGACCAGCAAACCCCTACCAGAGGGAGTGGACCCTCTACGCCTGGAGGATTACCTGTCTGACCAGGACTTCAAGGTAGGGCACTCGGCTGCTCTTAAATAGGATCGCAAGGCTCCACGTTAATGTATTGTTGGATCAAAGGATTTCCTTGCAGTTAATTATTTCCAGCGTGTGAGTTTTGTTGCGTACAAGCCAAAAGACAGAAGACAAAAAGACATTTTCAAAATGATATTTATACCAAACACGTCATTAAAAAAAACAAATGAAGCAAATTAAAAAAAGAAAAAGGTTTCATAGTCATACATGTTTGTATTGACCACATGCATGTTACTGCAAATATACATGTACATAAATTTCATAGCACTTGGCCCACCTGAAGCTTTTCACCCATTTGTTATTGTATCGGGCTCCATGTAACATGTGTTGCCCTCTTACATTGATGTTTTGCAGACACTTCTTGAGGTGAGCCGAGTTGAGTTCAACGCTCTGCCAAACTGGAAGCAAAAGAATCTGAAGAAAAGCAAAGGCCTGTTTTAAAACATATCTTTTTGTACACAATTTTGTGCCCATTCTTTTATATTCTCTATAGCAGCTTTTCTTACATTTTTTTAATTCCAAGAAGAAAATGATGTCCTCATTTTGTAAGGATAAAGAAAAGCATATGTACAATTTTGTTTAAATGTTGATCTATTTTTGAATAACAATGCAATTTTTAATGTTTTTCTGCGTCACTGAAATATTTTAGCCAATCATTATGTGCAATTGTTAACCTTTTTTTGATGGCAAGATGTTTTCCTTGTATGGTAAAAAAAAAAAAAGTTACCCTCACA
>NC_045753.1:19409203-19416680 GCF_008692095.1 Etheostoma spectabile
GTAATATACCATAAATGAACGTGTTATTATGCCTGACACCAGATGGTGTCAACATTTGTGTGAGAATGTGTTTGTGTGAAAATCGCCTGTGGTTTCAAAAGTGAGGGGAGTTAATCATTCATTTTTATATTTGACGGAAAAAGCCAGCTCTGTGTAATGGGATTAAATTGTTCGGCAAAAATGTCTCCACTTAGAGGTTGACAAAGAAAAGAAGCAAAACAAGTCAAAGTTCCCAGAACAATCCCTATCATTTGTTTGTTGTGCGTTAAAAAGAAACATGGTGAATTGTATTTCAGATGTGTGACTTGAACAACAGCAATTCCGTTTTTTATTTTTATTTTTTGTAGATATGTGTGTGGTTGTGGGTGTGACAAAGTGAACTCCACAACCCCAAAGGAAACTGAAACATGAAAAATTATTTCTGATCTTGCAACCATCACATTGATGCGACAGACTGTTGTCAGCATCACTGAAACTGATCCATAACATTTTTTTTTTTGGTACTGAATACTTTATGGTTCTCATGAATAACTGCCTGTGTGCCAGTGATGGCGGCCCTCTGATCAACTGGTTGTTAGGGACCAAATCTCATCTTTTTTTGTCTTGTTATACATCTTTTTGTGTATGTGTAAATGTGCAACTTTTAAAGTATTAAGTATGTGTGGGTATGTAAGAGACAGTAACTGCAGTATAAACTGCCTTTATAGCTGTAGCTGACTACACAAATGTATACTGCCACTGTGATGTAATGGTATGATTACTGCCTGTGATGTGTGAAGTAGGAAATTCTCTGCATGGTGAAAACTAAAATATTTTGCTTTTTTTTTGTGATACATAAGATCAGCATTATATGTGGAGACAGCTTCCCGGCCAGCTTTTATTTCACGGCACATAACAGTAAACATTGGTGTTAGGGAAATGAGATATTAATGCTCAAGATTCCCATTTAAATAAAGTATTTTTAAAAATGTTTGGCTCTGATCGTCTTTGAAACAGCAGAAGCATGTGCTAGCTCTTAAAAAGATGATCTATAGGTCTTTCCACAAAAAAGGCATGTCCCAGTAGAAGACGCACAGGTGCAAATAATTAAATTAACAATGGCTAACTACAAGTGGAGCCGTTGTTTAGTGTTATTAGTAACACCTGTGTTTTCCCTGCTATGCTGAGTCTGCCTGCTGCTGAGATCAATATTGCCACGGCTACCCAGTGCGAGAAGTTGTCGAGGTAATAACACAACATGATACTTCTTTGGAATGACTTAAGAAACATTCATTTTCTGCTGTTTTTACGATGGAAAAGTCTGTGAAATCTGCCAGTGGAACAGTAAAACATATTCATAACATTCCATAGCCCCTAACATCTCTCTATGGCTTCTTCATGGCAGGCGTTTTGACTTGTTCTACTGCAGGAAAAGCAAAGGTGGCACTTATAACATTAACGATGGCTCCATTTCTCTTAGGGGGCTCAGAAAGCTCTAACAATGGGCACAATAGCAGAGCCCTGGAACCGGTCCGGCTGAGCTAAACACAGCCAGTATTAATGTTATTAACGTTAGTTAAGTCTGTGTCCGACAAGCCAAAATGCACCACTGTGAGAACATGGCCGCTTTATTTTTCTTTCATTAGAATTTTGAAAATGCTTAAAAGGCTGTCATGTTAAAAACCCAATTTATTAAATGAGCCATATCTGAAATGACTGATGTTATATCAGTAAGCTTTTTTTTTATTTTTAAGTTTAGTTTATCAATTAAAAATTGTAAGCATGCAAAGCCTTTCCTGGCCACCTGGGGGCCGCGAAGACAAGTTGCAAATGCAGCGTTAAACACCGACATGATATTAGCTTGTTAATAAGTTAAGTTGTAACCGCTGACTGTGGAATTAGTGGACAGAGCGTGTGTGATATCACCCATTGGTTTGAGGTGACCTGCTACCTGTCGGCATGTTAGCCGTTGCGGGCGCAGGACATCCTGGTTGCGGATGTGACAGGAGGGAGGAGTGGGGAAGCAACGCGAGCAAGGCACGCGAGCAAGCAAGCGCATTCATTTTGCGAGATGAAAGTCTGTGGTGTTAATTTTTGGAGGTTTGTTGCCTACAATTATTTCAACAAGAGCGAGTCAGTACAATATCAGTTGTTAGTTGTGTCTGCAGCGAGTAAAGTTTGTCTTGAACCGCTACTGGTTACCTTACCTTGGTTTTCTGAGGACCTCCTGAAACCTCCAGCAATGCTTCTATCCAGTGTGCACGAGGCACTAAAACCAGTCATAGTGCCATTTTAATATTTAACCACCAGGGGGCGCTGTCTGTCCAGCCCATTGACTTTTAATAATATACAGTCTATGTTCCAACCATTATGTTCTGTAAATCTCTTTTTAAATCCGTGCGGCCTTTTGTGTCACACATAGTCAACACGTGATGAGTAGAAAATGGAACAGTAAAAGAACAATACGTGATGAGTAGAAAATGGAACAGTAAAAGAACAATATGTGATGAGTAGAAAATGGAACAATTGAACACTCACACACTGTAAATAAACCGTATCATGTGAAGTACATACATCTTCAAACATAAACTGGCTCTACATCTCTTAGAGATTCACCCCCCCCCCCCCGTCACATTAATGCCAACAAATATGCAGCAGCAAAGTTATTTCCACAACAGATGGCAGGAGGCAGCCGTCGCTTCGTTGAACAGCGAATGGGCGGCTGGTTTTGTTTATTTATTATCTACTCTGTCCTGCGAGCATTAATCAGCTGCATCGCTCTGCCTTCTGGCTCAGGTGCCACAGCTGCCCTCGATGTGGCTAACATGTAGGCAAACAATGAAGCTGCTTCTACAAGGCAGATTAGCCTGAGTAACAACACGCTCGATAAGAGATGATGGAGCTGAATGGGCAGTTTTGGAAAGGAAAATAGTCTCAAGCTTTGATCAGGATCCAAATTTTGATCAAGCGTGACCCTGAAAAAGTCATTAACTCAGCCTAGACTCATTCTTAAGCAGTATTTTTATGAAATCAATTAAACAAAACAAGATTTTCTCATTCACCATTCTACAAAAGTGGCACAAAATATGTTTTACGTCACTGGTGCACTGCAACAGTACACTTTTTTTTTTCTCTGCCTAATTATTATGAATGCAACTCAACAGAAGAAGTTACAGGCTGCATTTTCCAAGGAAAGTTGCTCATGATGTACATGTTGTCAGGTTTACTAAAGTTAAAACCGCTCCCAGTGTTGACAGATGGATTAAAGCGATAAAACAGGTTGTTTTTAAAGTTTTAAGATGACTGAGTCATAACAATAAAGGCTTTTTGATTTTTTTCCAGTGAGAGTGCCTTGGATTTTTCCTGAGTTTTGCTAGATTAAAGCGATAGTTTGACGTTTTGGGAAATATTTTATTAGTTTATTTTTAAATGTCAATTTTTAAAATGGTGACTTAGGTAGTGACCTCTGCAAATGCTGCTAATGTATTGGACACACAACCATTACAACATGGCACACCCAAATTTGACTCTAAGTAGTACTAGTCCGGACTTTTTAGGGGTCCAAGTCCCAGGGGCAAAGCCCTGCGGTTCACACAGCAGGGCTGTGGAACCCTATTGATTTTCTAAGGATTTTCCTCCTCCATTATTATTCCTCTCTGTGATGGCCACAGTCATGGCCACACAGCCAGCTTAAGAGCGGTAACCTCAAGCACTTATATTTTTCCTTAGGTTTAGTTGATATGATTTTGTGTATACATCTTCATTTGTTGCAACCATTTATTCAGTATAATACTTACAGGACACTTGTTTCATTTTACATCATTATACTTTATTTGATTTAGAAGAAAGTATCTTTTAGCAAGCGCACACATTAGTTACTTTTTGATGGTCTACTGTTATATAACCGGTTTTTCTTTTGAGCTTACCAGTTGGAGCCCACACCTGGAAGGGATTCAGGTCTGATGGCTTAAAGAGGTGGCCTTGGAGAAAGACCAGCTTTATAGGGGGTGGCCTAATTGGACACTACCACTGCTTGATATGTCTAGGGGGGTAGCTTCTTTTCGCTGTAGGGATTCTGGGGTTTGATTTTAGATAAAGTAATTTTTAAGTTAAGATAAATAAAAGTATATGTAATTTGGAATGCATTTTTAGGTAGTTTTTGTCATTATTTGTTTCTGAAGTTAGTTTGTAGTTATTGTTTGTCTCCCCTGTGTGTTTAAATTGGTCTGATCAGCCAATATATAAGTCCCCTTTGTTTCTTTGTTAGGAGGTCAGTTGTATTTTTGAGTCTCTTCTGTTTGAGCCTTTGTTACTGTTTGTTTGACCTCTTTTAGGGCCCGGAGCTTTATCTTTATTTTTGTTGTAATTATTTTTTGGGAAATAAAAATCTTGCTTTTTTGAATTTCTCTTGTGACTCCTCATGCCTAACTGCTTGGTCCCTCACACTCTCCATGTAAACCCCCCACTACAACCTAAACATGGTAGCAGTGTGCCATTTTCAGGACTGGTCCAAAACTCCGCAAGGACCTCAGGTGCATCCATTGACCCACGTCCACCACTAGGTGGCGCTATAGCAGAAAAACGTGTTTGGCCCTAGAATTTCAAAACCGTACATCAGACATTTAAAATCCATATATGCACGCGTTCCCTGAATCCAACTGAATGCCGTGATATAGGCCACGCCCATTTCCGCCGAGACTTTTATGCGTGAAAAAACCCCGCTATTTCTCAAAAAACAACTTTTTCAAACTCCTCCTAGACCGTGCCAATGATCTGCACATAGCATCTCCAGACCGACCTGACAAAAAGTTTTTAAAATAATTTTTAGAGAATAAAAATTGCACAAATTTGTGTAGCTAACCATGAAAACACCAACTTTATCATATCTCGGCCAAAATAAATGCTAAAATAAATGAAGACGAACTTTAGATTGTTCCTTAATATGACAAATATTACACGTGGACCACTAGGTGGTGCTACAATGACATCAAACATGTTTTTGCGTATAACTCCCACATGACACAGCTCACATTAAAAACCGTTACAGCCACATGTTCACTGAATCAAGCTGAGTCTCCTGATATAGTCCATGCAAATTTTTGCATAATTTTTTTTTGCAATACCGCACTAAGCGTGAAACCAACTTTTTCAAACTCGTCCTAGGCGGTGCGACAGATCTGCACGAAACCTGGTATGAACCCTCTCCACATGGTCATGACAAAGTTACACACAGAATTTTGCTACGTTAAAGTATGCTCATTTGACAACCAAGTTTTTTTTTTTTTTTTTTTTTTTTGAGAACATGTGGTTCACATGCTTCCCATGCTCTGTCCAAATTTGCCAAGTTTGGCCATTGGGGGGCGTTATAATCAATGTTTATTTGTTTCTGTCTAAAAACTCAATGCATTTAAATGGGAAATTTGCAATTGCAATATCTCTGCCACAGTAAATGCTATCAGCAGGGGGCGCTATAATCAACGTAGATCATTTTGGCCCATTTTATCCCTTCTGAGGTCGTGTGCGTCATATATGACGCCAAACAGCACTTTTGATTCATAACTTTCTAACTTAATACTATAACTAGTCTTTTGGAACTAAAAACTAACAGTGGCCCCTTTTTGCGGATGTCTTTGTTTTAATCCTATCCCTTAAAGAAGGTTTTGTATCCAGCCTAGAAGCCCAAAGTTTTTTGGGGTCATTGTGCAATAAATCCATACTGTTACATGCAATATTGATACACTGTATGTAAGAAATGTAAATAGTGTGTGTGTGTGTGTGTGTGTGTGTGTGTGTGTGTGTGTGTGTGATATTAATATATATCTGTGAGATTTATGTTCCGTTTTATTTATTCATTTGTCTTCTTGGTCCTAGAACCTTTTTAACATTCAAGTGACCTCAGTGCAGCACAAATATATTCTAATCGCCCAGTTTTTCCTGAAAAGAAATGAAGTTCATAGATTGACTGTGGACAATGTTTTACAAGCTTTTAGAGAAAATGAAATCAGACGGACCAGAGGTTGTCAAAAATCCTTTATGGCCCCGTGATATTTGCAACGGCAATGTACCGCCGATCTTGCGGCTCACACCTCTCAATATTTCCTGACGTTTGCCTCCCCGCGTATCGCTTTGGGTTCTGTCATTGCCAACCTGTTTTTTGGCAAGTAAGAGCCTTTTATGTGCTGATTTCATGACTTTTCCAAAGACAAAAATAATACCAGGTAATTGATTTTTTTTTTTTTTTTTTTTTTTTTTTTATGTAGAAAACATCAATAAAACAGCAAGTTAACATGGGAAAAGTATTTAATAAACGCCACTTCCAAACAAGATATTTCAGGAGAATTGATTGCCTCAGCGAGAGCCAATCAATTTTCCCCGCTTTTGTAGGAGGCTTCTTTCACTGAAAGATGTTTATTAGCTGGAGCTGCGGAGAGGTATCTGGCTTTGAGGTTGACAAGAGAGTCCTTTAGATTCCTTTAACTCACAAAGCAATCGTGCCTGGCTTGCTTGGAAAGAAAAAAATACTCTGGGTTTTATGCGGGAAATCCAAGGCCTTGAAAAATGCATTGTTCGCTCTGGGTGCAGCAGCCAATATTGAATAGAAAAAACCCTGCAATAACCTAGGATCTCTGTGTATTGGTAAGGTGTGTGTGTGTACAGAATCAGTTGGAATAAAGGTGATCACGTTGCTAATCAATTTAGTTCTCTGGCTTTCTTCCCAGCAGCACTCGGGCTCTAGATTCCTGCTGCTGAGATGAATTGCCAATGTCTCCCAGACTGCTTCCAAGCTACAGCGGGATTAACTCTCTGAGCTATGTACTGATCCCGCAGGTATGATTCACATCAGAGATTCCTCGGTTTTTACTTTCTGATTGTTAATGGCCAGCTAAATATTATTTTTCTATCTTTGTATTTCATTGCTTTTGCCTTGAATCAACATATCACTTGATTTTACATTCACTGTAGAGAGCCCGGTGCTGTTTACGATCAATGTCCTATAAATCCACGTCCATTTCCACATTTTATCTAAACATCAGCAGTCCTGAATAGTTCCTAAATAATAGTTTTCTTTTGTTTGATAAAATAATTTCAAATAAAAGGTCCACATATTGCATCGCAGTTCTATAACTGTGTTAGATCACATACTAATTCTATACAGTATGCACTATACACAATACTAATTGTCGGTTTTAGCAATTAGTATACTGAAATGTCAACATACTTTATCATTTTATGCTAAGAGGGAATGGCAAAAAGTTGGATGTCAATTAAACTGCAACTTTGGAAATTTTTAGAAATGTTTTAAATTCAACAAAAAATTTGTTGTATTTTAGTAGAATACTTAAAGCAGCAGAACTGAGTTCATTGTAATATGTTTATTCATTGCAAGTAATATCTTTATCGGGATATTCAACGTTATCACATATCTTCTCCTCATATTGTGCAGCCCTAACGCGCGCACGCACACACACACACACACACACACACACACACACACACA
>NC_045753.1:19416690-19424146 GCF_008692095.1 Etheostoma spectabile
ACACACACACACACACACACACACACACACACACACACACACACCTACCTCCCAGTGACAAAAGCCTGCCTGTATTGACCATGACATCAGTCCTGTTTCCTGCGGATGAGAGGGGAACTGCGGATGACAGATTGATTGAAAGATCTTCCTTCCTCTCACATTCATCATTTCAGCCTGTTTATCATCTTCTCGCTTTTCAATCCGTCTGCTAGGAAGAGAGTGAAACCCATTTAGGCCAGCCCTGACCATCAAGTCACCCAGAGGGAGACTACATAGAGCAGCGGATCTGGCATAAGACGAAAGGACCTCAAAGGAATACAAAGTAACATTTGCTCGACCTTGTCTTTCTCCTTTCTCCACCATTGTGACAGTTGAGCTGCTTGATCATCTAAAGCCAAACGTTCTGTACCTGCGTGAGGTTCGGAGAAACCCAAAAGTTAATCTTAAAACATGAAGGGATTACTCTAAACTCCATGTGTCAGTTCATGGTGTGGGAAACAATTACAAGCACTTGATTAATGGAAGGTGAAGGAAAAACCCGCAATGTATGTAGGGGGAAAAGATCGATCCTGCATGGTGTCGTGATATTTTCCGTGACTATACTGTATCGATACACAGACGCCAAGTAGCGATCTTTTGTTATATAAATTGCACATGAGAATGTAACTTTTCGGCATAAGAATAATAATTTTCAGTCTACTAGATGGTGCAGTTGAGTTTTTTTATGGTGAGGTCAGCATGGGTTATCGTTTGCTACTGTCAGCGTGCACAAGGAAGTTGGTAAATAAATATGGTGCAAAATATAGCATTATCTTTTTTTTAAATAGTAATATCGTATTGTGACATAAGCATCGTGATGATATCGTATCGTGGGGCCTCTAGGGATTCCCACCCCTAAATGTACAGTATGTACAACATATGTTTGTGTGAGGCAGTTACGCCTGCTGGAAAACTCGGGCTTATTTGCCTCTTCTGTTAGGTGTGCGCTTTTGTTGCGCAGTGCACCAAACACCATAATAAACCGTGGAGCAGATCAACTCACAGATGGACTTTTTCGAGATGATAGGAACGAAACGCCTACACAGCATCTTTGTGGGCAAACAAACACAAACTGACTCATTAGTCAAAATTCAAACTAAATGCATATATTCAGTCCTTTTGTGTTGAGAACAGTGCCACCCTATAACACAGAGATTCCCACTATCACAATACCGTACACAAAGTACCTTCTGCTCTCAAAAACATACTTGATTTCTTTATTCAGCTGCCAAAAAAACTACTAGGTTACATCATTAACCATATGTATTGTCTCTGATTGATGCCATTTATCACTGGGGTGCCCAGACAGCAAGCACTAAACTGTTGACAGCCCAAATACCCTCTAGAAGGTCCTCACTGTGAAGTGAAATCTTTTTTTTTTTGGGATGTTGATGGCACGTACCCAGAGAAAGTCACATTGAGCAAAATGAACTAAGACTTCTAGTTGACTGATAGGGACACAGCGTTTAGGAAGTAATGCCCGGGTCAAATCTGTGGAGCACCCTGACGACGCATATTCCTTATTGCTTATCCACAAGGGTATGCCCGCCATTAAACAAGGCCATAATAAAGAGCAAAATGTGACAACAAATAAAATGAGACCGGAGATTGCCTCACCAAGAGTGAATAGAAAGAAAGTTAAAAACGTTTTCTGCAGATGTTGAATTCTGTACCAACCTTTTGATGGACTTTTAATGAGCACCCTCATTAAGTTAAACTTACTTTGTTTTATAGCCAAATACAGGCATGATGGATGGCTTAATGACATAAAATAAAACAATCGTTAAACCTCTTATGCAAATCCCTACGATCAGAAACAACAGCCTCAGTTACAGTGTTGTAGGTCTGATGTGTGTCGTTACAGACAACAACGTCATGGCAGACTAGCAATTCGCTGTATGTGTCTTTCGGGACTTTAGCATGAGACGGCTTTGTAATTGAACCATCATTTCAGTGTGATGATGGGACTCGGCTAACCCGTTTCTGTCTGTACTTATTACAGCCAGTGAGCTTTTTAGTGCTCGCCGTCTAATCCTTGCTAAGCCCATCGGGTTCTTTGGCACCAGCTAAATGGGGCTGTCCTCGGTTTGATGTGGAGTGATCTTCTCTGCGGCAGAGGAAACTGAATTAGGTCTGCGAGGGGCCCTGTCTGTCGTTTTCTCCTCTTTTCTTCCTCACCTCCAGTCTCCACATAATACCTCCTCTCTTGTTTTTTTTTACATGAATTGATCTGCTCCGAAATGGTACTTTGTCTCAGTGACTGATAGCAAAAATCTGAGAAAACTATGTAGCATGAACTAAATGTCTCAAGATGACAAAATTGTTCTTCATTTTCTGGGCTCACTTTCTGCTCCCTCCTTCTGTCTATTAAGTCTCTTTTATGTCATTTTCATTCTGCACTTTTCGTCCTAAAATTGCACCTTCTTCCCTGTTGCAGTGGATTATTTATTAAACTTCTGCAAGACATTTTGCAACTTCTTATATAACTGTACCAAATAGAAACACGATTTCTCTGTAGTTGACAAAAAATAAGGACTTCATTTGAACTCGTTTTGAAAAAAGATTTTTTGTGTTTGTTTTTGGATTAAAAAAAAATATCTGACCTCTGTACGGCTCAGTTATTTTGTATTGTAAGTATTGATCAATACTACCAGTATGAAAAATGCAAAGGTCATTACAGCACGTTAAATCCTATTAAACTACAGGATTTGGGCTGACAATTTTATCCGGATTGGTAATCATTTTGCAGAATATTTTAAGAACCTTTATGGAATCTTGTAGGAATTTAAGTTTCTGCACTGAATTTCCTGCAGGAATTCTGAAGGATTTATTCTGCATGGGCTTTGCTTTCATACATTATCAAAAGAAACAGGGACACTACTCATAGTTGCACCTGCATGATAGATTTTTACTGATTTCTTTCATAAATTAAAATTGTAATTTGACATTTTGGAAAAAAAAGTTAGATAACACCAATGCCACTGCCATGTTTGTTAAATATGAAGCTTCAGCGAGCAGCCAGTTTAAATCTTAAATGTGTATAACGACGGGAAAGCACTGGCCTGGTTTTCTTTTCCTACCAGCACCTTCAAAGCTCACTAATTAACACAAAGTTTGTTTAATGTGATAATAATTCACCATTTTATAGGGTTATGTGCAGGACTATTTACTATATAATACCACGATCTCACTGATTAATAATATTAGACTCCTATAGTAATTATTGTAAAACAACATAAAGACAATATATTGTACAATCTGTTGTAACCTTGTAGTATTAAAGTTGGAACCCATTTCAAACCTTGGTTCCACAATTTTGTATCATGGATAACGCAGACCTCGTTTGTATTGAAACCTTTCAAATCCAATTCCTTTCAACCTCTCTGAAAGTAATCTGCAGCTTCATACTGTAGTGTAGGTCCATACTGTACCTAGACTTCATCAAGGTCAGTTTGCTGATGACACACAGGCCAACGTTGAGGAAAAAAGAGAAGCAGTGTGTATCAAAGCTGTCACAGTGTGTGTTTGTAAAGTAAGGCAGGGTTTTGGGCTCCAAAACTTTGACATCTTTCTCCAGATCAGATATTTGCCCCACAGTAACTGGCAAGCTTCTATATTTTTTTCATCACAGTTGCAGCAATCTTCAAAAGCATTTCTTTCCACAGTACATGTGCTGCCTGTGGTTTTATGCAGACTCATTCTTCTACACAGATGCTGTGAAATGGCATTTATAGGTATGTTTACCTTGGCCTGTAACGCTGCACTGCACACACACATACACACAGGTACACGCATACATGCACATACATTAAATATACATCACATACATACTCATCAATCTGTATCTATGCAGCTGCCTTTCGGTGTCACTGCAGGTATTTTGAAGTGCAGCAGCTCTGTGTGTGTATCATTTGTTTTCCTTTTTCATATATTTTTCCTTCATCTCCTCTACCCCTCTGTTCATTCCCTTCATGTCTAACTTTTCATTCTCTCTCTCCCTCTCTCTTTCTCTCTCTCTCTCTCACTCTCAATATGTCAGCCTACATTTTTCTCCCTCTTCATTATACTGTCTTTGAATGAGCACATCCAATCATACAAATGTGTGAAACAACCTTTAATATAACCTTCTTTCAAATGAAGATTATTTTTTTTATTTTTTATATATATACTGCTTCAAAAGCCTTTTTAGCTGCTGTACAATTACCTGCTAAATGAGAAGAATGTTTCTTGCATAGCCAAACAAGAATATTCTTTTTGTGAAACACAGATGAAGTGTAAATATTAAAGTGATTAGAAAAACCAGAATAAAAAAATAATGAATGCAAACATAAATAGTGCTTTCCTTCACCTCTTGGCACCTGTTGCTCTCTTAAATTCCTACAGCAGTTGTGCCAGTGGCTTCTACTCCGAATCAGCAGCTGGGTGTTCTTCCAACTGTTGTCCGAATCACACAGCAAATAAGCAACATTTAGCCAGCACAAAATTGATGCAACCCAACAGATTAACATCAGCCACTGCCATCCGCGGATCTCGTCTTTTCCAAGGCTGATGGCAGTCAAGTCACGTTCAGCTGATAAATTGTTGCTTCCATATTCCAGACTTGTGCCAACACTGGCATTAGTAATTCAGGGTCAGATGTACTGATTTATACGCTTAAATCACAGATGAGATGTCAGAGAAGTATCTGGACCTTTGTCAATCATCTGAGTGAGAGTTACAACCTGCTCTCTAATTGTCTTAAATGGTTTCACCTTAACCGGTTTTCCCCATTTGTAAAATGCATTTGCGGTGTCACAGGCCATAAACGGGGAAAAATATCGCAATTTAATTGCAGGTTTATTTTGCAGTCCGGATAACAGGATCACAGAGCTCTCAAAAATGATGGTGACTGTGTAATTGTGATGATTGCAGCGTGTCAGTGTGTAGAACTGATGGAAACACTAGCCTCTGTGCAAACTGACCAGCTAACCCTCCTCACTGGGCCCTGAGGAAGTAATGAACTCAGGCAGTTGACTAAATTCCCCAGCATGTGTCAGCGCACACACACGCAGCATGCACTGTCAAAAAGGATTTCTACATTACATGATCCGTGTAATGTGCAGACATCGCGGAGGTACTCGTGCAGTTTCCCTTGAAAATGAAATGAAAATGTAATGTGCAGTGTCACTAGCTATGTTTCCATTCACACGTTTTTATCCAAATTAAGTGATATTGAATGAAAAGTGACTTACGGAAACGGTAACATTCGATGGAAATTGATGAATATCGACTCAAAGGAAAGACGTTCGGTTTCATCAGATTTTATCTTGATTGATACACGGCTTATGCGATAAACACTGATGGAAACGTTATTTGCCGAAGAAATAATAAATTGAGATTAAGTTTTAGGTCGTTTTATGGTTGCAACCTGCCAATAAGCGAAGAAGAAGTTTGTTAATTTCCACCCAGTATTTCCGCTCTGTTTGCACACATGGGGGGTGTCAACAAAGACCGATGGAAGTGGACGAACGAGGAGACGAGAGACTTTTTGAATTCAATTTATCAGGACCTCCTGAAGGAAATGGCCAACAAAGGTTACAACAAGCCGTAGGGACATGTCTCAAAAAAGAGTCTCGCAGCGGTGCTGGAGGGAAAATAAAAGGCAAGTTGCATCTGCATCATCATAGCAATGTGTTAATAGTGTAGTTTTTTTTCGTATTATAGCTTCATATGTTGCTATTAGCTGGTACATAGGCACTACAACTTGTGCAATATTGATCATTTGTTAGTAGTCGGCGCAATCCACTTTGTCTAGAAAAACTTTGTTCACAAATGTTTGCTTGAATGTTGAGGGATTCAGTGTGAAAATGAATGGAAACACCTTAAAATGTCTATGATCAATTTGATATACCAATTTGATCGCAAAACAGCATGTGACGTCATTACACAGGTTGTTGTTGTTTGCTTTGAAGCCGTTGGATGGAAACACACTTTCACCAGCTTTATTCACATGAGAAGACAACACAAGCTTTAATTTCATGACATCAAAGAGCCGTCTCTTCCTCTCAACCCCAAACCGTCTGTTTATTTGCTTCACTGAACTTCATTCTTTCTCAGGAGAGTCGTTTTCTGTGAGCGGCACGATGTCCTGCATCTCATGACTAATGCTAATGTTGTTTGTGAAGCCAATATGTGTGTTTAAGTAGAAACTGTGACTGTAAAATGTCCAGAAGATGAGTTACATTTTTCATTATTCACTTTCTTCTTAATATCTATAAATGTCAAAGGAGATTTGTTTTGGCAGGATCCACTGCCAATTATTTTATATGTCGGAGTGATGTAATAAATGTAATACAACATCAGCAATTTTCCAAGAGAAACTCAATTTCAGCAGCAGCAGCAAAAGGGTTTCTCTGTGGTGCTCACTACAGCTGCTTTTTTTTTTTTCTTTTTTTTTATCACGTCTTCCCTCAGCGCAGTCCATTACAAGCATTTGCTATCAAGGGAGTTTATTGCGGGCGAAACTACCACAATCCCTCCATTTCCACTCGCTAAAACGCCTTATCCATAATGGCGCCCTTGTGCTTTGACATGTTTGGAAAATAATCTGTACCATGACCTCTCCTGATAAGGGGTTATGAGCAAAATCATTTTCCTGCTGTTTTACAGCCCCCCAGATGATTTCTGCTGCTGCTAGGTGCATTTCTTGTGTGTCCCCGACCGGTCTAAGCATGACCCCGAGGTCATGCTGTAATGGCACCGCAGCGTTTTCATGCACAGAAAAGAAGCCCAATGTGTGTTTGCTGTGGTCCATTTGGTATACTTTGAAGGTTGGGATGCAGGGTTTAAAACAAGCTGTCAGTCCTTTTAAATTGGTGTAACCACAGTTCTGCAATTCATTACCTGTACTAGCCTGCATGTGAACACAGACACACATGCATTTGAACTCACCTACAGTTGCTGCTGTGTATCCTCCTTCCAGTTGCTTTTCAGGAATGTGAAAGTGCTTAAAATGCATGCCATACATTCATAAAGCCACACAAGACTTTCAACATTGTGAACAACAATTATGAACCTGAAAATGAGCATACTATGAGCACTTTAAATTTTCACAAATCTTAAACAAAGTTTACTGGCCTAAAACATTTCATTTTGAATTACTCTAAAAACTACATTACAGCCCTACTCTAGTCCCTTGTATACTTGTAAGCTTTTTTTTAATCAAAGCACCAGTACAACGTGCTATCTTGCTTTCTTATAGACAATTAGAGCTGAGAAGAAAACCAAAGTGTATTTAACCAATAATGATAATGTAAACTTTATTAATGTATACTTTATTAATCCCGCAAGGGGAAATTACAGTGTTTTCACTCTGTTGTTATTACACATAGGCCTGAAATACACACACATACTCAGTACCTATACATGCACAAAATGG
>NC_045753.1:19424224-19425233 GCF_008692095.1 Etheostoma spectabile
CTTGGCAGTGCCCAGGAGATGAACCGGCACCTCTCCAGCTACCAGTCCACCACCATACTTCCGTCCTCCCTGCGACCCTCCGGTTTTCATCCAAACTCCTCCACTGACAGAGCTACTGCCATAATAATAATTAACTGTTTTTACAACAGGTAGTTTTCCGGACTACATACATAGTACAGGAACCATGCATACACATTCACACACTGTGGCCATACAAGGTGCCACCTGATCATCAGATAGATCCAGATTCAGAATCCAGATTGGATTTGAAAACTGGGTTCTTACCCAATGACACTTTGACATGCAACTGGAGGGCCAAGGATCAAACAACCAACCTTCCGATTGGCAGGCGACCGCTCTACCACTGAGCCACAGCCGCCCCTAATTGAAGAAATGAAAAAATATAAAAACATAGCATGTTGAGGTAGATTTTGCTGCCTTTGAACAGAGTCAGGTTAGCTATTTTCCCCAGTTTAAGCTAAACTTAGCCATCTTATTACTGGCTCTAGCTTTATATTTTACGGATATATATCAGTTATTTCACTGAGTACCTAACATGTAGCCTAAATCTGAGTCTTAACAGTTAGCAATGTGTGGCTTGGCTTTCTGCGATACATAAAAAGAATCACCTTTCCAATGCTTCTTTTCAACGTACACTTTGTTGTAGTCCAGTTTCAAGTCAAATACCCTGTGTGGGACGTCTTGCTTTAAAATCTCCTCAAGAAACAGATCAAATGTACGTTAATGGGAGATTTAATTCATTGACACAGTAAATAATGTCTCTCTCATTGACACAGTAAAAATGTCTCTCTCTTTAACTAATATGTCATTTTCCATCTGTATAAACAGAGCCGATCCAGTAAATGTCACCTGCTCATGCGTTTAATGCAGTCATGCTGGATTTCTCTCAGAGCTTTCATGGACACCTTATCCCCTGTGGTTAGCCACTGATCCAGCCATGGGAGGTTCAGTCCTCCCACAACACACACACACACACACACACACACAC
>NC_045753.1:19425243-19430428 GCF_008692095.1 Etheostoma spectabile
ACACACACACACACACACACACACACACAATGAAATACACAAAACACACTTCACTGAACACTTCACCTCCTGTGTGGTTCTCCGCTGAGGCTCCTTCTATCCTGTCCATGCTGAGATGCACACACACGCACACACAGACACACACACATACACACAAACGCAGTCGCACAAGGCAAGGAAACGTTCTTAGCACTCATACAACTGGACACATACTGTACCTACGACAGATACACTCCCATACGGATATTGACACACAATAGAGAAGGGCTCCTATATTCACACAACAGACTGTACTGTTTAAAAATACATGCAGGTTTCCACACACTCCTGGGACTCTGCAGGTAAACTACAAAAGGTTCATAGACTCCAAGGGGGGGATGGTTGGAGTTTTAAAGAAATACACTACATTTTAAAGGGATTGGCCCATTTTCTTGGCTTACTGAGAAAGTGGACAGAGACAATCAGTAATGCATGTGTCCCCTGGTAGCTGAACTTGTGTTTTAGATATGCTAGAAGCTCTGGTGATGGCAGTGTTGGTCCTTTTATATAACAGGGAGCAGCTTTCAAGGCTGAGTCTGAGAAACAATCTGCTGGGGACATGTGGAGGATTTATTCTAATCACTCAACAATCACATTTTGTAGATGCTAATCCAAAATTTTGTTTGACAAAATCATCTTAAGGTTCACTTGCTAGATTTTTGGGAGCTGCAAGTTATGGTCTTGTTTAGTGCAGAAAAGAAATGTCTAAAAAAAACTTAGTGGACTTTAAATTGAGACTGAGATTAGCTCATTGGGAGTTGTTGATCAAACACAAGCTATATAATCTTTCTGTGTACTGTCATGTCAGAAACCCTGATGACACCAGCTTGGTGTGTTCACAGAGCCCTTTGTAAAAGGACACAGACGAGTATATCCCCTCCAAAAACTTGGTTTAATCCTTTAAATTGATCGGCACAGGCGGTGTCTTCACGTGGTACAGTATCTGACGTGGCCTTGACGTGTGTCAGGGCTGGCTTGATGGACCCCTGCATGAACAGTAACATGGGCAGAATGTCAGAGCCATATGGTGGCCATAAAGGAGTTGATTAATAGCTCGGATGTGGAATGGAGGAGCGTTTTTTTTGTCTGATTTATTGACTCAGTGAGAAAGCATGCAGCGTGCATGTTGGTCTGTGTGTCCCTGTGGATACTGAATGGCAGTACATGTGTGTTGACATGAATATGTGTGTGTCATGTGTCTACCAGATGGAGCTCTTGACAGTGAACTATATCGGGGACGACGACATTGAAATGATGTCACTCAGTCCTCTTCCTGTCTCCCCCTAATTAAATAAACTCTGGGTGTTTCTCAATGTCAAGGATCCTTCCTTGGTAGGACTCGTCCTTCCAAGGAAGGATCCTTCAGGAGCAGGTCAGAGTCCTCCTTAGCATTTGGAGAACATGTACAATGGAACAGGCTATCAAGTGCACGTCATTGCGGGCTGGCGTCACTTAATTTTTTTGCTGCATTTCAAAACACTGGATGAAATGGTTGTGGAAGTGTTAACTGTGCTGTTAAATTATGCTGTTGGGATGTAGAAAATGAATCAGCAGCCATTTCTTAATGTCACGGAAGAATCCTCCAAAGCCATGAGGAGGACGCTACGTCATCAACGTCCGTCGAAGGACCGTTCCAATTTCGAGCATCCTCCGAATTCCCCGAGGACGGAGTCCTCATTCAGAAATTTCCCATTGACGGAGAAGGATGCATATGTGTATCCTTCGCGGTCCCAAATCACCCACAATCCTATGCGCGAGCCTTTGAGCGCGTTTAAAAAAAAACAGCTGATATAAGCGGGAGTTCGAGCGGCATCGCTGACGGTGAAGATATAATTTAAATGTAAGTGTCTTTAGTGTGTGCCGTACATTTGTTATCCGTTAATGTTTTACATTAATGTCAAGCTTAACGCTTTAAAGCTTGTACAATGCTATAATAATAGGTAGATACACCCCGAGCTGACGAACTAACTGAACCTGTCAGTTAACATTCGGCTGTTGCTAGTAGGTTGCCGTCTTTGTAAAGTTTAATGTGGCAAGTTCATCTCTATAATGCCGTTATCGTAAAGCGTAACGTTAGCAATAGCAGAGATTTAGAAAGTTGGTGTTATCACTGGTTGTATCTGGAGACGGGAATTATCACTGCACCAGTTAACTTCACTAGCCCGTTCCACGAAGGCTGACATGTATGAGCACTCCTGGTAATAACGGTATGTTATAGCATTCAACGTAGTTAAACATCTTTATGTGTGTTAACTGTCTTTTAACAGGGACTAACGGAGGCGGTCACCAAGGACGGCAAAGCCACGACCAGCAGGGACACGAGGCCAAAGAGAGATGTTGAAACATATTTGTATATTAAAGATTGTCTTTCTAACAATAAATGCTTTAAATTAACTGGTTTGTCCGTGTCATTAAGTTGGGCTTGGTATATAATATTAAGTTTTCAAGGTCTATTTTCCCATCAAATTGTGACCTGGACAGAGTAAACTTCAATTATTTACATAAGTCAACAATTATATTCGATGCTATCTGTATACATGTTTAAAAAAAGAAAAGTAGCTGTTAAAATTAGCTTGCAGTTTACTGCATACATGTAAGATTAGCTTATTTACAGGTCAAGAATGAAAAATATGATCAGCAAATACAAGGTAACCAGCTAAGAGCACCAGGCAGGTTGACATGCAGTAAACTGGAAGTGAGAAAGATTAAATAATACTGTTGACACGTGTCAAACTGAAAGTCATACCATTGATAAAAATCCGCCAAAACAGTAAAGTAGGTGTGTGTTGGTCAAGGGTTGTTACGTTCATGATGAAGAAAACTACACAGTGGACTTTACCTGTATAATATACTTGTGATGCAACTGTAACAGGAAAGGTTGACTAACCTAAAACTTCTCCTTGTCTGCAGTCTGCAAGCAACACCATCATCGGCAGCTGTCTGATCGCCCTTCATGTGAATAATATACTGTGTGTGACAGTAATAGTAATGTTTGAACATGGTAACCTTACGAGTTGTTACAACAGCATCAGAACAATTCCACGTCAAAATTTAACGGAAATAACAGAACAATAATAGTTTATTATAAACACGCCCAAGAACTTAATGACACGGACAAAACAGTAATTTAAAGCATTATTGTTTAGAAAGACAATCTTAATATAGCAAATAATGTATTCAAATCCTCTTGGCCTGTCTCCCTGCTGGTGTGGCTTGCCGTCCTTGGTGACCGCCTCCGTTAGTCCCTGTTAAAAGACAGTTAACACAACATAAAGATGTTTAAATACGTTTGAATGCTATAACATACCGTATTACACGGGAGTGCTCATACATGTCAGCCTTCGTTAAACGTGTGTAGTGAAGTTGGTGAACATGGTGCAGTGTTACCTCCCGTCTACAGATACAACCAGTGATAAACACACAAACTTTCTAAATCTCTGCTAACGTTACGCATATACGGTAAAGGCATATAAAGAGAGATGAATATGCCACGTGCATTAAACTTTACAAGACAGCAACCTAGCTAGCTAACAGCAGAATTATATAATAGGTTCAGTTAGCTAACGTTAGTCGGGGTGATTCTACCATTATTATAGGAATTTGTACAAGCATTAAAGCGTTAAGCTTGACATTAAGTAACATAACGGTGATACAATGTAGGCACACTAAAGATTTAAATTATAACTTCACCGTCAGCCATGCCGCTCGAACTCCGCTGAGGTCCGCTATTATTATTTTAACGAGGCGGCAAAGGCCCGCGCATAGGATTGTGGGTGATTTGGGACCGCGAAGGATACACATAAATGCATCCTTCTCTGTCTATGGGAAATTTTTATGAATGAAGGACTGAGTCCTTGGAGGAATTCGGAGGATTCTTGACATTGGAACGGTCCTTCGGCGGGCGTTGATGACGTTGATGACGTGGCATCCTCCAAATTCTGGCTTTTGAGGATCCTTCCTTGACATTGGGAAACACCCTCTCTCTCCCTGTCTGCCTCCACCTCGCTCTCTCACTCTAATTCCATCAGATCCAGATCCCCTTGCGTACATTGTATTGGTGTGTGTGTGTGTGTGTGTGTGGTTAGGAGTGCAGGGGGTTAAACATGCGGATAAGACAGCGGGTGCAGTAAATTCATGGCCTTTCCTGTTTGATAAATGACTGTCAGCTTTTTGAAGGGCAGCAGCCCTGCACCGACCCTCAAGGTGCCCTTCCACATATGCAACTGCGACTATGAAAATCAAAACCACACGTGTGATGAACTTAATGAACAAATATGCAGCCGGTGTCTCTGGGGAGCACCCTTAACACGTTTTCTTTGAGTCCCGAAATGCAGTGCATCTACCTTTTTAGCGGGAATGCTGCAGAGAGAATCAAACCTTTTAAAGGGTTCAGCTTATGCTGACTTATCCAAAGTGAGAGAAATGAGTAGGCAGAAATGGCTGTTGCAGATTTAACCTGTGACCCCCCCCCCCTCAGAATTAATAACAATGCTTCACTGTGAAAACTTGTCCCAGATGCATCATTCAGTGGTGGCTAGGCTAATGAATTGATGAGATAATCACATTTCTTAAAAGGGTTTTCATCAGCCTGAAACTGACCAAACTAATTGGGCTTCTCTGTAAATACATGTAAACATGGGTGCAGAGGAGCAACCTGCCACACCTGCCAACATGACAACAAGGCCCTGTGCAGTCCTTTATCAAGAAAGCTGTTTGTTGAATAAACTCCTGTCTAGTGGCAGGTTCTAGGTTACCTTGCACGGCAGCCGGATTCTTGCAACATCACACGACAAACCCTCTTGTCAGGCTTCAGGTAATGAGTTGGTTTCTGAACTACCAGCTGACCAAACCCATCAGCGTCTGTTGAGGAGCGACTGACGTCTGCAGCTTTTCGTTCAAAAAACACCAATGGCGGACGTGATAGAAACGTTCATTCAATCACCTGCCAAGGTATGTTTTGAAAGTGGCCGTCATCTTCCAAACAGATTCCAGCGGGACACGTAGAGCCCCAGACCCGGTAGCAACGGCACAACCCCCCTGGAGCTCACCACCAATGTTGCAAGCTAGCGTTAGCGAACTAACCACCAACCAGGTTGGCAGCGAAGCTTTCTAGCAATGTTTCCATGCTGGCCGAGCCCCACTGATG
>NC_045753.1:19430438-19431466 GCF_008692095.1 Etheostoma spectabile
TGCGGCTGCAGGACCTGGAGCTCACCGCCAGTGTTTCAGTTTGACAGTTCAAAAGTGTTTAGATAATTAAAAAGTATTTATTTAGAAGTGGGCTGGCTGCTAGTTATCTATCTATGGCAGTGACAATGGTGTAATGATTCAGATGGACTCCCAACACAAGACGGTGCTCACCCAACTGGCCAATAGGAACGTGGCCCCGCCCATCACACTATTTTCACATCGGGAGAAAAATCCTGAGATAAGAGCAAAAAATTGAATCGAGAGCAAAGACTTAGGCTTTGAGACCGAAAAGAAAAACGTTTTGAGAGAGACACTTTTTTTTCACACTGCAAAAAATTAGCAAAAAATATATATTTGAGAGCTTAAAGTAGTTTGAGAGAGATTTGTTTTTGCTATTGATATGAACACTTTTTTTCTCAATTTTTTTTTCTCTCATAAAATTCTTTTTTCCTATCAATGTCATTTTCTCTCAGATCATATATTTTCTCGCATGTAATAAAGAAACAAATCTAGCTCCATACGTAACAGAGTGTGGTTCAGCGGAGTGTGAGCGGATTGTATTTAATGGCTCACTCTGGGGGCACTGGGGCGCTTCCATTAGGGTTAGACATGGTGTGACAGCGGGGGAAATGAGAGTTGGTTTTGAGTAGGCGGGCGGGATGTGATTCCCTGTGTTGGAGAGGGATGAGGGCCGCCGTTTGATAGAGTTTGGTCAAAGTGGACCGGTGGAATTGAGCTTTATGGTTATGAAAGCAGCTCTGAAATGGAAGCATGTGGGTGCCAAGTGCCTTGTCGAACACTCTCTTATCTAATTGCATGTTGACAAGTAGAGAAAATTAGCTGAGTGCACATGTGTGTGTGTGAGTCCAATGCCTGTTGTAATCCCATCATTTGAAATCCATGTAATGGCTTGTGTGTTTTGTGGTTTCCAGAGCGAGCTCAGCCATTTGTTGTTACATGCTTTGAGAATATTATTAGACAATTTATTAATGTAGTTACTGTGTGTGTGTGTGTGTGTGTGTGTGTGT
>NC_045753.1:19431476-19431866 GCF_008692095.1 Etheostoma spectabile
GTGTGTGTGTGTGTGTGTGTGTGTGTGTTTGCTTCTATTATATTTTCCAATTCAAATTCTTTTCTCCTGGCAAGTTTTAAATCCATACACTGCATACAGCACTAAATTAAATGTAAATTGAAGTACAAACTATTATTATTAATTATTAAAACTGTCCACAAAGTCAACAACAACTGATTTATTGTTTTGGCTTCCATATCTGTGAAGATTGCAGTTTGCTTACACACTGAAATCAGAAGTATTACACATTTATCAAAACCTTACACTCAAGGAGCTGAACAGATGCCCAGATGTGCACAACCATGAGCACAATGTCAGCCTCACACCTTTTGCAAAACAATACACACACTGATTTGCAAAACACTAAACACACTTGTATACATTAGACAC